>NW_026714934.1:0-23004 GCF_029784015.1 Lycium ferocissimum | reverse complement strand
TACCCAAGCCCCACGAATCATAAACGGGGGCCCCCGCCGTCCCCCCCGAATAACAAAACATATGCAACGGAAGAACATATATACCAAAATGTAGGCCCCGGGAAAAAAGGGGAGCTCTCCCCCCAAAAATAGGTGTCCTGCCGGGGATCCCCCAAACCGACGTCTCCGGCACGAAACGGCCCAAGAAGGGGGTTTGTTTTAAAATGTCCGGTAGCAGCGAAAAAAAAAAAGGCAAATCCGAGTCATAATCGAAACGGAAGTAGGGAAAGAAAGGAAATCTAAAATACCAAAAGGTTTATTGAAAAAATACAATCATCATGTTTCAAAAATTGGTCCCCCGCCCGATGGCGCCATAATACATCACACCAATTTCATATCCCCGAGCCCCGACATGCGGTCAAAAACCCGGGCCAATGCACATATACACATCCGCGGTCAAATACCCCTTTACATATACACTACCGCGATCAAAAACCCGCGGCCAAGTCACTATACACTCCGCGGTCAAATACCCGCCCAATGTCACATATACACTACCGGGGTCAAAACCGGGGAAAAATACATGTACACGGTACCCGGCCCAAAAAGCGGAAGGGCTGGCGAAGGGGACACCTATTCCGGTATCATATCGTGCGCATGATACAAAACCGGCCCGGACTTGGCAAAAAAATGTAACAAAAAAAGCAAGGAATCAGAGTAACAAAAACGTTTAAAACATTTTCAAAGACTCAATAGGTTAATAAAAACGAACCATCATTTATAACCCAAAATAGTAGTAAAACAGTTTTTTTTAAATATCACGGGGAACATATCAAACCGAACTTCGAAACCATAGTTACGTATGGGAATCCTAAGTATACGAATCATCATTTTAGACTCAAGAAAATATATAATCATACTCGGGGTCGGAAAGATAGTCATATTGAATTCTTTCAAAAGCCATCAACTATACGGGAAGGTCGCGGACCTGGACGACTCAATCCAACCGGCCCGCCTAAAAATCATAATCATTATACGTTATAGAATCATTTACGAGCATATCAAAGCCTCCGGTTCGTTTGAAAGTTACGGGCGTTCGTAGTTACAAAACTTTTTTTTTTAAAAAAAAAAATTTTTATGCAAAATTTGAAAACCAATCTACAAAGACATATAAACCATACTTGAAATTTGAATGCCAACATCGAAGCAAATAGAATCATAACCATGCTCGGACTTTACGAATAGAATTACCCCAAATCATAACATATCATACCCCCCTTCGCTAGGGCATGCCAAAAGAAAGAAAGGTAGGTTTACATACCCCGATCGCTTTCAAAATAATCCCAAAACAAACCTAGGTCTCGACTCCCAAGATCTACATAACATTAGTAAATGCCAATGTCAACTATAGGTATTTAAGAAATTATTTCCAAACTAAAAAATTCTACGGAAATTGCGCATTTTATAAATACAACCCCAGAATTCAATGTTATATCCCGTATTTTATGCATTGAGCAATCCCTTAACAATGAAAAGTTAGGGACAAAATTTCCCCGGGATACAAAGTGGGGACTTTTGACCTTCTATTTTATTTGAGTCAAAACGCATGAAGTTGTTGGATGGAACAATTAGGAAAATTTGGGCCCAAAAATTTGGATTATTGGAAGTTGAAAATCATGCTATTTTTTTCGGCCGTGTGGTGGAGTTGGCCCACACAATTTGTGGAAAATTTTTAATTTTGGTCCAACATTTTTGGGGGCCAAGGACACAGTATAATTTTATACTAGCTTAAAAGATGACTACCAATTCTTATCTACCAACACTTAAAAAAAAAGAGCAAAAGTTGAAGACTAAAGGGCTCCGGCCAAGAGGGGAAAAAACCCAACCAATTCTAGCCATTCCAAAATAATTCCGGTGCAATCCACTAATTGGGTCCCCAAGTAACGGGAAGTATTGTTGGGTCATCCAACCATTCGTTGTGTCAATTGCAAACCCTAGGCAAATTGTGGAGTTGAAGAAGAAAGGTAAGAATTGATCATGTTTTATATGTTATAAAGGTTGTATGAGTTGTAGATGTTAAAAGGGGAATATCCAAAAAATAGTAAGTTTAATTTAGGCCATGGTGGGGGGTTTGGCCCTGGATGTGTATGTTGTGTTTAAGTGAGAGTTAAGTTAATGTAGTATGTTAATTGTTGTAGTGTGAAGAAATGAGTGAGAATTATCAATATGTGAGTTGGTATGTTGGCCGAATGTAACCTCCCCTTTGGACAAAAAAATTAATTAATATCGCTTAATTTTTGGGGGTTGTTGTCGTTATGAAATCCTGATGAGAATGAGAGTTTAATGACTCAAATTGATGTTGTAATTGTTGCGGACTGATTTGGAGGTTATTGTACATTTGTTTAAAACTTGTATAATTATGAGAATGAATTTTGGGAATGTGAATTTTTGGGGTGCAAATCATGTTTTGGAAAAGGAAAATGTTATATTTGAGGCCTGGGGTTTCCGGTTTTCGGGTGAGGGGGGTATTTTTGGGGGGTGTTTGAAATGTTTTATGAATTTTTTTGGGAATGTTTTTTTAATATTTTTTGGTATGGGTTCGGGTTAGTATTCGAATGTATAAGCGTTGATGTTGGCTTGAAGGTGCCTTTAAAATTTGAATATTTTGAAAGTTTTTAATGAGGGAAAAAAGAGTTATTAATTTTGTGTTCCCCCTTTCGAATTGAATATTAATGTTGCTAGGTTGATTGTTGTTGTTGTTGTTGTTGATTTGGTGAGAAAATTCTGGGGTTTGGGTTATTTAGGGGGAAATCCGTTTCGGGGGAAAAAGGGGCAAAATTTGGAATTAAAGCCTAAACGTCCATAGCTAATGTTTGGCATATTATGACATTTGTAACCCCGGGGACCCCGGGCGTAGGTTGGCATTATCTTGGGGTTTGGAGTAGCTTTGAGGCGTTTGAGGTATGTAAAGCTAAACTCTTTTTTTGGCATGCCTTATTTTCCCAAATAGGCTATGACATACCCGGGGGAAATTCTATTCCCCGCAACCCGGCATGTTTATGACACTTATTCATCTTTTGGGAATTTTGTATGTTTGATATGATGAAATATTGGCCCTTATGCCTTTGGAATAATTGATTTTCAAATTTTGATAAAAAAGGTTGGCTTTTAAAGTTCTGAAACTACGAACCCCCGTATCTTTAAAGAAAGGCTCGGATTGCCTCGATATGCCCGTAGGAGATTGTATGATGTATGATGAGTATGATTTTCATAGGCGGGCCCGGGCCGGGGCAAAACCCGTCCGTGGGGCCCCCCGACTCTTCGTAATCCCCAGACTTTTTGGAAAAATTTTATTTGGTTTATTTTTCTGATTTCTAAATTGGGCTTTTACTTATCCCCGTAGGGCATGATAATGATTTTTTGCTATGGTTTTCTCACGACCCGTTCTGCATTCGTTTTATCTTTCGCCGAGTCCCGGGCCGGTTCGTTTTCGTGCGGGACTATGAAAATACCCTGTTATGATGTGGGGTTAACCCAACTCCCGGCCGGGGGGCCGGGTTCCGTTATATTTGGTGTTACCCTTTTTATGGCGTTATTTTGATAAAGAAGGTGACCGGGGGTACGGAGATTTGAAACCTTCCCCTTTTTTGGCTTTTTTTGGGCCCCCTCGACGGGGCGAAATATTTTTTCCGGGTTTTTTTTGCTATTTTTATTTTTTTAAAGTAAACATTTTGATATTTTGGAAATACTTTACTTTCTGTTCCCGTATCGATTATGACTCGAAATTTTTCTCATAAAATTTTCCCTTTGCATACTGGAATTTTTTCGTACCCCCTTTCTTCGGGGGTTCCAGCCTTTTATGGCCGGACGCACGGTTTTGTGATCCGCCGCCCAGGACACCCATTTCCTTTTTTTATACCCCCTTTTTTCGGAGCCACATTTTGGATACACTCGTCCCCGGGGGCATAGTATATATTTGTTCGGGGGCCGGGGGGGGCCCCCTCCCGTCATATGATTTTTTTTTTGTCCTTTAGAGGTCCGGGACCGGGGGGGACGCCCGTTCGTCGGTTTTGTTTGTATATTATTTTTTCGGGGGGATCCCTTCGCCGTGGGGGCCCCGTCGGTGGGATTTGTATATTGTTCCGTTGCGCCATTAGATAACCTTTGCCCCTTTTATATATATATTTTTGGGTTTGAATTTTTTTGAGAATTTTATATAATGGGGAGAGCTTTTATATTTGGTTCGTATAAGCTATTCCCTCGTGATTCCCCATTAGTGATTGTGTTTGGGTGCCCCTGGGGATTGGGCACGGGCCCAAATTTTTGGGTCGTGACATTCAACTCGGCCAACTTCAACAACAACAACACCAACAATCATTCTAGCAACATCACAATCGATTTAGAACGCATTCGAAATTTAAAATTTTCCACTATTAAAAAAACTTTCCAATTGTTCATTTACAATTACATACATACAAATCAATATACAATCAAACTAACGCTAATGTTCACATATTCAATTACCAATCCGAAGCCGTTCAAACAATATTCAAAAAACTCTTTAAACAATTCACACAATATTTCCCCAAACCCAAAAAATGCTCCCTCCCCCGAAATTGTTCCCAAACCCCAGAACCAACTTCCTAACACATTCCTAACTTCCGAATCATGATTTACACCAACAATTCACACTCTAACAATGTCATTACATTAAAAAATAGAAATTACATTAAAAAGCACATTAACTTTCCCAAAACAGCCCGCAACCCTTACAACATCGACTTGAGTCATTAAACCCCGTTTTGATCATAAAATCCATAACGACGACAACCAAAAAACTTAAATGAATTATTTCATTCTTAACCACACAAGGGTGGCCATATTCCGGGCCCCCAAACTTACCAACTTAAAATTTTTATTCATTTCAACACACTACAACAATTTAAAAATGCTACATAGGACTTAGTTCATCACCCCAACACAACCCCCACCAAGGTTTTATACCAAACACACGGCCTCAACTCCAACCCTACCATATTTCATGAATTTCACCCTTTTGACATACTACAACATGCACACATCATTCACAACACATAAAACAAGATTAAAAACTTACCTTTTTTCTTCAACTTCACAACTAGGCTGGGGTTTTTCGATTTTACAAAACGGATGGTTTGTTCGCTCCAACAACACTTCCGTGCGCTAGGGACATCGATTAGTGGATTTGCTAGGATGAAATATTTTTGTAGTGGCTAATTTTGGTCTTCAATTTTTGGAACCTTGGTGAATGGTTGATGTTGTTCTTTCTCAAGTTCTTGATTTTTTTCTAAGTGTAGAATGAAGAAAGATGACTTAGTATTCATCTTTTATTCTCGCATAAGGAGTACACGTGTATTACGTGGTCCGCGCATGGGTTTGTGTACACCGACCTTACTAGGGTGTGATGGGCACCGAGCCGTAGGAGCGAGCGAACCCACGGAGACTCTTATTACGCGTATAAATATTTTTTTTTAAATCTCTAAGGCGGATAATCATAAGATACGTAATGATTATTTACAAATTTGACAAAATCTGTAATTATACAAGATTACTACATAACACAAATCGACATGCTGGCTGATGGAGCCGCTGACAGACTGACATAACATACCCACGACGCTGTCTGCAAAGTCTCTAACACAGATCCAAAGATCATAACCGACAAACTCTGACTCGGCAGCACCCCGGGAAAATGGAGCTTGCCATCACCGCTGGAACATCTTCTATAACTAGTCACTGTCATGGGAATACCGCGCGTACGAAACGTAGCCCCCGAAGAAAGGGGGTCGATGACGGAACGTGTACCGAGTATGTAAGGCATACAACACAAAGTAACCGAACTATAACCGAAACGGTATAGAACTAGCAGATAAATACCCTACTTCGAATAGAGACGCTTACCTTTCGTACATAGTACCATACCTACCCGTTCGTATACCAAAAAGGTACGTAAAGTAAATAAGTCAAACAGAGTACCGAGATGCTTATTTCACAAATCACGGATCGCATGTCCGAAGAGGTAGGTAAAACACAGAGTGAACCCGTATCGTACATACGTCGTGCAAAGTACGTAGAGTACAACGTGCGAATGTTCAGATGAAATCATGTTCGGACGGAATACGTAACTTACGCTCGCACAAATACCGATATACGTACGGAAATATGTCGGACGTAACGTGCGTAAAGCTGAGGATAACATATATCTGATGGATATGTAATGCATGTCAAAATCATAAATCACATGCGTATGACGTGTCCCGGCCCTACGATGAGGGACTCGGTGAATAGGATCATGTATACCGTAAAATCGTATGTCATATGTGCCAATAACGTGTCCCGCCTTATTAAGGGACTCGGTAGATAAAATCATGCATCTCGTAATCATTTATACATAACGTGTCCCGCCCTCTACCGCGGTCTCGGTGAATAATAATCATGTGCCATCCCGGCCACCACCCCCATAACATCACATCATAATCACATACGATAACGTGTCCCGCCCGCAAGTACGAGGGACTCGGTGAATAATGCGGTGGAATGCGCACGAGAACATGTCCCGGCCCGGGACTCAAGAATCGAATCGTATCGTGACGTACACACGAGATCATAACATGCCCCCGGCCGGACTCGGTGAAAGATACATTGAGTCGCGCACGATCGTGAGTAGTGCGTAAACATATGCATATGAAATCAAGACTCGACAAGACATACGCTTATTAACATTTGAAGGTTCGAACAAGTCTCGGGTTCTTCCGGTTAGCATCGGGAGTTATGAGCATTTAAAGTACGCGTAAAACCCTCTTCGGACTTTCCAAGCGATCCGAGGTCGTGTATGGAGAACTTGAAGACTTACAGAGAGTGTTCATTTCAACTTACTTATATCCAATGCTTATATATCACTCTTATGCTTGCATACTTATATCGGATTTTCTATTTTCAGAACATTTACGACGGACTGCTTATATCAGAATATTCATATAAACTTACCTTTATCGAGCGTCTATATCGAATAGTCTAATCGAATACCCATATCGGGGGTTACCGGATACTTATAGCAAACTCAAATCATTAGTCCAAAGTTTCCATTGTTTAACGAACGGAATTAAGGCAAATAGTATATACACTTAGTCTTGAGGGGTGTGGTCCCACCCCGAGTCAAGTCGGGTAACGGACCTAAAACGTGGTCATTATGTCCGATTAGGTCATCCTTGAAGATTTCAAAACATTCCACTTTCGTTTCCAAAGGTTACGACGCTTAACCATTTCTTACACTAAAGTGTAAACTAATTAGTTCAATTCTATTGAATGAATAGTAACTAAGTTCAATCTCGGATTTCTAGATTTAGAGTGGCCCCCGAGGCTCGTAATCAAGCCTAATACATCTAAGACATGCCAAAGAAGAAAAAGGGAAACCTTACATACCTTTTCCGCTCCTTAAGCTTCTCCAAATCCCAGCTCCAAGTTTGTCAAAAGTTGCAATTTGGTCATGTTTACCAATTGTGGGCTGTAGCTTCCAAGACTTCAACTTAAATTCATGTTTGTCTACCGAAATTTCGGCAGCATTTCCCCTATACATACGCCGTCCCGAGAATATGGCTCGGCCCAAAACACAACAACCAAGTCAACAATCATAATAACAATATCGATAGATAATTCAAGATATCCAAACTAACATCCAATCTTGCCCGAAGCCTTCCAATTTAATGAATACGATAACAATGCATTCCTTTCTTTCAAATTCATAAACTATGTCATCAACTCCATACGTTAGCAACAATATTTTCATTAATGCAAGAAACTATATTGAAATCACATTATGTTCCAAATCAGCCCACAACAATTACGACTTCCATTTGAGTGATCAAACCTTCATTTTTATCACATAATCCACAACAAACAACAACCAAAATACTACATTAAATTAGTTCACCATGTTCCTCCAAAACAAATTTCCTACACTACCACACACACACACACACTCCAAAACACCAACATTGAAGGTTTCATGATTTCCATTCATTTCGACACTCTACAACCACCAACATACTAACTAGAATTAATGCATCACCCCTAGACATCTACCACACATACACGGCCAACATCAACATTCATGTCTTCATGAAGTTCACTCGTTTTCTACACCTTACAACAACACACAAACATGTTGAATACAATTAATTCTTCATTTCTACAACAACCACACACACACGGTTTCAACACACTACACACGGCCACAACTTGCAATACACCACCCTTCATGATTTTTGTTCATTTCCATGCATTATTACACGTCCACAACATCCACAATCATCCACAACATATAAAAGAAGATTGAATCCTTACCTTTTCTTCTCAATTCCTCATCTTGGCTAAGTTGTCAACTTGCAACAAAGAGAGAGATTCTTACCTCACCAACTATACCATGTTGAAGAGGGCCTTCCAATTACTAAGAAACCTAAGAGAAAACATTTTTTAAAAAAACACTTTCTCCATGGGTCATGTTCGGCTGCTCCATAGCCGAACACACCCCTCTCTCTTTCATTCTCTTTCTTTTCTTTTCTTGAATGCTAAATGATGAATTGTCTTCTAATTCCTTCACACACACATATATATATACATGTTACATGCATGTGAGGGGCACATGCCCCTCTCTAGAATTCTCTTGAAATTTTTTTGTCTTTAAAAGGATGACTTATGTTTTTTTGTCATCTTTTCTCTCTTTATTTAATTTCCCTCCTTTCCCTTTTGTCACATGGCCAATATGGCCTCTTTGGAATTTTCTTGAAACTTGGGTGAAATTCCCATTTTGCCCCTCGACTTTTCTCAATATTACCATTTTGTCCCTAACCTTCCGCATTATTTCCACTCGCCCATTTTGCGAATCTCTTCTTGCCCTTAACCTTCCACAATATTTCCATACTAATAATAGTCATAAATAATATTTATAACGACTCGTTCATTAAGATAATTTCTGAAAATGGTCTCGCCCTTAACTTTCCACGACGACTTTGGAATTTCCAAACGTATAATATACGGGCTATAACACTTGCTTGCCAAGATAATTATACCACCTTGAAGAGGATCTTGAGCTTACTAAGAATTCAAGAAGAGAGGAAATTTTGATTCCTCGGTGCCGCCGAGTCGTAGTTTATATATATATATATATATATATATATATATATATACTTTGCACATCGTCGTGGGTATGTTATGTGTGGCATTCCGCTCACACGGGGCCATCACCCCAAGATGTCGATTTGTGTTATGTAGTAATCTTTGTATAATTACGTATTTTGTCGACTTATAAGCTTCATTATGTATTTCATGATTACTCAGTTTTGAGATAGAAAAAAATATGTGCGTAATAGAAGTCTGTGGGTTATGCCTTTTACTTACGGAAGTGGCATCGGTGCTCATCACATATACATAGGAAGGCCGAGTACCGCCGTGCCCGAATACATATATATACAAATTAGTACCAAAGAACCGAGGCTCAATCAACCGGAGCGTCTCCGCTACACCCCCACGGGAGCTTCTGGGGGTCAAGTTTCGTCCGCCCGTAGGTACGCGCGCGGCATGGAACGTTATCCACAAGAAGGGACGTTCCGCACGAATAATGTACCGAGTATGTAAGGCATGGGAACTAATAATGCAAGCCAAGACACGAAGTAAGAATAATCATGTCGAGGTCCATGTGACATATAGTGGATGAAAGAAAGTAACCTCGCACATAGGAATACCCTTTTTTAGCCGGATACCATGCATACTTGTATTTCCCTTTTTGAAAAAAAAAAAGTTTCTTTTTCGTAGACATAGAAAATAAAACTTATATCATGTCGTGTCTTGTCATAGCATATCATATCGTATCATATCGTATCATGTCGTATCATATCATACCATATCATATCATATCATGTCATATAGTATCATATCATATCATATCGTGTCATATCATATCATATCGTATCATGTCTTATCATACCGTATCGTATCATATCATATCATATCATGTCATAGCGTATCGTGCCATATCATAGCATATCGTGTCATGTCATAGCATATCGTGTCATGTCATAGCATATCGTGTCATGTCATAGCACCGAACAACGTCGGCTCGCCCACATAGCGCCGAAATACGTCGGCTCGCCCATATATCCCGCGTCCGGCATCCCGCGTCCGGATGATAAGCCACCGACCAGTGGCAATGAAACATGTTTCCCTTTCCTTTCCCCATATCCCTTCCCCCACCACATGTACATATACATATCTCTCATCCTAAAGGGACGATAATTATAAGGCGGACTATCACCGTAAAATAATGTTAAAAGAAAACGTGAAACGAAATCGTGACATCATATATATATATCATATGCTTGAAATACTTAGAAAATAGTATCATAGCCAAGGAATAAAATTAAAGATCAAAAACTAATTTAACACTTTCATACTCGCATTGGATTCTTGACTTAAGGCTCTTGTCATGGAATCATTCTTGTCATGCTTATCATAGACATATCCTCTTTCTTTTTTTTTTTTTTGCCATCATCGTCATCATTATCATCATATAATTATTCTCATTAGAATAGTTACGACACCTATCGTTTGATAAATGGAGCAATGAAGAAAATCCAGAACAAAGGGCCCGCCGAGTCAAAAAATGAGGTGGCGCACATAATTTACGTATGTTACATTCCATGGCATCACTTATGAGAGTCTTAAGGTAGCCGGGTTCTATTGGTGCAAGTTCTAGATGGTATGCAACTTTTCCAACCTATTCATAGAATATTTAATTCAATTCTATTGAATGGAAAAGGGTCAAATCCAATCTTAGATTTATATTATAGGATCGTCCCCGAGGCCCATATCCAAACCTATTACGTCTAAGACATGCCAAGGAAAGAGAGTGAAGCCTTACATACCTTTTTCCGCTCCTTGAGCTATTCCAAATTCAAGTTGTGAAATCCGCCGAAATCTACAAATTGGTCACATTCACCAAACCTTAATTAGAACATTTAGAATTGGATTCTTAGTGACACCTAGGCTACCGAAATTTCGAAGACTTCGTAAATACATCATCCCCGAAATTCAACTTAGCCAATTTTTAATCAACAACAATCCGGAATTCAACCCGGAACTATAAGTGATGGGAATGTGAAAGACTCGGTTATAAAGACGAGGAACAAGGCAAAATAAGAGCAAAACCCAAAGGCCGGTAATCAAGCATCCATAGGTAATGACGATCGGTGAGCCTCGCCATTGGGGACCCGGGGTCGTGACGGAAAAGCAATCACATTCACAGTGTGAAAGGAGAATACCGAGGACCAAAAGAGGGGTAAAACAAGTAATTATGCTATAAGAGCGTTTCGAAATCCGCTAAGACTTCGACTTACTCCATATCACGTGACGGAGGGTAATGCGGTGAGGGTGGACGCGATTATATCGGGCGTTAAGGCACCGCATTTCATCGAAGATTCAAAGTTAAGCGTCTTCGAGAGAAATTTCGGGGACGGGTGACCCCCGGGAAGTTTTCTTCGAAAGTTTTATAAATTCGGACGCAAGAAGTAAAGGAGAAGCTAGGGTGAGGCTAAGGAAAATTAAAGTCCGAGGAGTGGGTGAAACCCGAGAAGCGTCGCGAACCGGGCAATTTAGACCGGTAAAGGGAGAAAAAGGTACAACGCGGCCTTAGAATTAAGGTGAAATTGGAATAGTGTTTGGAGATATCTTGTAAGCAAGATAGTAGGGGCTATAAGTGTGCATAGGTATGCACAGATATCCCGCACATGGTTAGAACGGCGGATATACGTGTTCCGTAATCAACGTAGGCGGTGAAAGGCATTAATCGGACAGAGTAACGAGGTTCAAGTGGAAAAGTATATATAAAGGGTGCAAATGGTCCAAGGTAAGCTGATGTTGTTTTCATTACAAGTCAAGCTTGGAAAGCGTTAATGCAACGACATTTGGAAAAGAAAGAAAGTGAGTAAACGAACGGTAACGGGAACCAAAATGTCGATAAAAAGCCGCCGCAATTAAGATTGGAAATACGGATTTAGGGCAAAGTAGAATTGGACGATAGTATAAGTACATCCCTAAAGGGGGGAAGCGAGGGAGAGAGATACAAGTGTAAGGCGAAGACAATCGACGCTACGATGCCCTGGATACGAATGTGTGGGCCGCAGGTAGAGCTCTTTGCAGAGACAAGCTAAGGGGATCGAAAAGTCAGCAGTAAAGGGATAGAAGTCAGGGTAATAATCGAGGAGGCGCTGAGGGATTAATTGTAAGTATCCGGAATAACATGATATAGAAAATGGAGACTTAAAGAGAGAATACGACAAGGAAAGCAACGAGTAGCTTATGGAGACATCGTGAAATGTAGTATGGCTATACGGGATCAGAGGTGAAGATGTAAGCGATAGAGTGGTTGCTAGCAGTAGAAAATGTCCTATGGTAGAAAGTAAGAAAAGGTGGAAAAAGAGTATAACAAGGTAGACTCCTAGCAAATGCGAGCACGGAGCAAGATGAAGAATAGTACAAACCAAGAGAAGGAATGATCATGACTAAGGTTAAAAATACGGGTCGTGCAAGTGTTCAAATGTTACCTATGAATAATGATACACCGGAGGTGAGACCAAGTAAATGCGTAACGAGCAAAGTCTAGAGTCGGTAACGATAATACGGATAATGGTTTGAGGTAAATTACTGAGGTGGAACTAATACTGAGAACGTGATCGGATTCGACAAGAAGGAAAAGCTTAACTCGAGGTGCACCGAATCTTATTACACTAATTGTAAGGCAACCCCCTCTGAGAACCTTAAGACCCCATATTTTCGTTGAACATTCGAGGACGAATGTTCTAAAGGGGGGAAGGATGTTATATCCCTCATTTTTGTACGTCGAATATTTTTAAGTTGGTTGCGACGACTTAAAAGAAAGCAAGGCTACTTTTCCGACTTTGTGTTAAGGTATAAGTCATTTGTGATTTTATGGGATGGAAATATTAAGGAAAATTTGAGGTTAAAAGTGGAGGTTACAAAAATTTATAATTCATGAAATATGGGACCAAAAATGAATTATGGGAAGTTGGACATTTCATAAAAATTTGGGGCCAAAAGTGAAAGTATGGAAATGTGAATCCATGAAAAAAAAAGATGGGGTGTGGGCCATGCACATGACTTGTGGGCCATGAGCCACATGGTTGGTTAATATAAGCTTATGGAGGGTGACTAATTAATCAACCTAACACTTAAGAAAATTGGAGAAATTTCAAGAAGCATGGAGAAGAGAAGGGAGGAGATATTCGGCCATGCTTGGCCGAATTCCATGACCAAGAAGTGATCATCAAGGAATAATTTTCTTCAAGTTTTCCCGCTAAGTAAGAGGTCCTCTACACCATGGAGTAATTGTCAAGCAAGAAAACATCCCTTCTTCCAAACACAAGCTAGCCGTGTGAAGAACAAGGTGGGAAAAGGTATGGTTCAATCTCTATTTTCATATGTTATGCATGGTTTGTGGAGGTTGGGAAGTGTGGAAATGAATTAAAGTCATGAAAATATTGAAGTAGAAGTATAGCCGTGTATGTGTGTGTCTAGCCGTGTGCATGTGGAAGTATGTATGAGTGATGAACTAATTGTATTTAGCTTGTTGTGTGTGTTGTTGTAATGTGTTGAAATGGATGGAAATCATGAAATCTTGAAGGTTGGGTGTTGGCCGTGTATGGGCAGTTTTGGGGCAGCCATGGTAGACTAATGTTATATGGTGTTTTGGTTGTTGTTGTCATGCGTTATATGATGTAAAAATGATGGTTAATGATCTCAAGTTGAAGCAAAAATGGTGTGGGCTGATTTAAAGATTAATGTGGCTTAATGTAGTTTCTTGAACTTGTAAGAGTAATGATGTTAAAGTATGGCTTGTTGGTGTAGTTTATGAATTTGGAAGGAGAAAATGTGTTGTTGCTGTCCCTGATGTAATTGATGGATTTCGGGTAAGATGGCCTAGTGCTTTAGTTGTCTTGAATATTGTATGGATCACTTGGAACGTCCTTAAATCGTATTTGAATGGCTGCGGATTATTATTTGAGCATGTAAGTATTGATGTTAGTATGAATATATGAAGTTGAATTGAACATTTGGAATGTTGTTGAAATATTTGGATAAGAGTTATTGGCATTATATATATTTTGAATTGAATGGTAATGTTGTTAGAATGTTTGGTTGGTATTGTGTTGATGAAATTGGCCGAGTTTAATTCTCGGGTTGTCATATTTATGGGGGAGATGTCAAATTTCGGTAGGCAAATACTAAACCCAAGTTGGAAGTTTGAACCTCATGAATAGTAATTGGTAAATGTGACCATTTGTAGGATTTTGATGAAACGGATTGGAGTCTCGACGAGCTTAACAAGCAAGAAAGGTATGTAAAGCTCTCCCATTTCTTCTCTTGGCATGTCTTAGATGTATTAGGCTCGAATTTGAACTTCGGGGGCAACTCGACTCTTTAGAATCTACGTCTAGAAACGCCCCTTTTTCATTCAATAGAATTCAATGGTTTATTGTGCGAATAGTTGGTAAAATTGTTTTAACCTCTAAAACTTGTGCCAATGAAATCCGATTACCTTGAAATACTCATGAATGACGTCATGAAGTTGACATGCGTAATTTACATACGCCATCTCATTTAACCGAGGTGGGTCCACTTTGTCCGGATTTTTCCTATTATTTCGTTTGAACTACCCTGGAAATAAACAAAAACTAAGGAAAGTTTTAGCTGCCTTTCTAATTTCTACAGAATGACTGTTATATATATATATATATTTATTTGAGTCTGATGACCTACTTTGAAATTTGCAAATGCTCCAGAAAGATTATTCCGATATGAAATATTTCGACATCCGAAAGACTTATGCTCTGATTATTAATAAAGGTCCGCTAAGAGACCTGTCATCTGTGTTACGCCTTCGAGTCTCTGTAAAATGTTGTATGTTTTATATTGCATATGGTATTCTCACTACTCTGCTCGTGCTAGCTTAATACGTCTTTCACCGAGTCCCGGGCCGGGTATGTATTCGTGCACACTTCTCTGCATTGTTCACCGAGTCCCTCACTAGAGGGCCGGGTACGCTATACATGTATATATTTATATGATGATGTGATGATGGAGATGGCGGCCAGGATGGCATACCGAGTCCCTTGCTAGAGGGCCGGGTACGTTATTCACCGAGTCCCTCATTGTGAGGGGCCGGCACGGTATGTATATATGTACATCTGCATGCATACATGATTATGACATGATTTTACTCACCGAGTCCCTCATTAGAGGGCCGGGTACGGTATATATGTTCGATGGTATAACGATATGAGTATGAGGAGATTTTACTTACTAAAATATGCATATGCACGACAAATGTTTTAAAAAGGCAAGTCCGATGATTTTCTGTACTCTTTACTTCAGTGTGATCCCGCTCACTATATTTCATGCTTTATGTCACGACCCACCCCGCGGCCGCGATCGGGCGCCCTACTTGGACACCCAAACGTACTTTCATATCGAATCATCATAATATGGCTTGATTCAAATATCATACGCATCATTTATAGCAAGAAAAAATAAATACCGCCTTAGGCGGTCGCGCGTACAAAAATATCATATCAAAATCGGAGAGGCGGCGGAATATACATCGCCGAACATATATACACACATACAAATAATTTGGCCGACTTGGCCGTAGTAACGAACGGGACCGCGTTAAGACGCAATCATAAACAAACGAACACATACGTGACCCATGACCCACATATATGACTACGTGCCTCTACAAACGGAACAACACACGAACATATGACGGACAGGCCCCGCCGTACCCGACAGTCACAAATGTACAAAAAGATACATAGCAAAACATATATACCAAATGTGGGCTCCGGATCGAAGGGGAGCACTCTATGATGGCAGACGTGTGGCCTACACCGGCAAATCACGAACCTCCGTACCGCGGTACGAAACGCAAATTTCAGAAAGGGGGTCAGTACGAAAGATGTACTGAGTATGTAAAGCATAAAGTACAAAAATCCAAACCATAACTGAAATGAAAGGTACAGAGAAAGAATACTGGATCAATATACATCAAACCTGTACTGGAGACATATGTACATAATGCAAATAGAAAATCATGCATAAAGCTCAGGAACGTGGTCACCACTCCGACGCTGGTGCCACAACACAGAGATACCTGTAAGGTTTCAAATCTCCGTACACCCCGAACACAACATATCGTATCATCAAACATATCGTATCATCAAACATATCATATCATCGACATATCACAAGCCATATCACAAAGATAACTCCATAAACGGAACCCGGCCCTATGGCGAGGTCTCGGAACTGTAACACAAAGATACCGCCGAATTTATCATAGCGCACACGATCACAAACCGGCCCGGTACCGGCGAACGAAATCATAATCACTGCACGAGCGCAGTAGTAAACCATATGCATATCAAAAAATAGATTTCGGACTCGACACTTAATTTCATATTCATATACATATACATTAGTATCAGAAGGCTCAAAACGAGTGTCGAGTTAATCAGAATTAGTATACAAAAATTTCGGACTTTTAAGTTAACTATTTTTCGAAAAATACATCGTAGATCATTCTCGAGATTCCGTATCATTCATAGTAAAAAAAAAAAACGTTCAACTAACAGCGACAGATATTTCAAACGGACTTTAGAGTCATAGTAAATGTTTCCTTTTCATATCATACGAAAATAAGACAAAGAAACCAAATAAGGAAATTTCTCAGACTTGCGGGCCCACCTCGAGTCAAGTTGAGGCGGCGGACCTAAATTGCAAACATTAGGCTCCCCAAGATCATTCATAAGAGTTTCGGAGCGAATCAAATACATTTGCGAAGGTTACAAGGGTTTGCGCACTCTTTTCACCAAATAGAGGGATTTTGATTCAATTGCTACTCGAATGAATAGTACTCAAAATTAAACTCGGGTTTCCAAGAGCATAGTTATTCCCGAGGTTCCAATTTTTAACCTAGTATGTCTAGGACATGCCAAAAGAAGAAAAGGGATAGCTTTACATACCTTATAAGCGTCTCACGCTCGTCAAAACTCAAATCCCGTTTCGTCCAAAATCTACAAATGGTCAAAGTTACCAATTAGGAATTTCAAGATTTAAGAATTCACTTAACTTCATATTTGCCTACCGAAATTTCGGCAGCAGACTTCCCCCTATACATTTAACACCCCGAGACTTAGCTCGGCTCAATATATATATCAACAACACAGCCCACAATACCAAAGTTATCACGAATCACACCAAATGGTTCTAACGTCAATATTCTTCTTTTCTACATAAAGCAATACTTCCATTTCAAATTTCAAATTTCCAAACAAATCTCAAGGATTTCACATTCATCATTAACCATGATCATCACAATATAATTTAGAAACATTTCATCTCATTTGTACAAAATATGCATACGATATACAAAATATACAACTTTCCACCAAAGTCATAATTCATCCGAAACTTCTAATCTTTAACACGCTTACTCATAACATGTTTCCATATCCCAAATTCATCAAGAATCATCATAATTTGCACCTTAACAACTCCATTTCCATAATGTCATAAAATCACACTAAAACGGCATAAACTTCTACTCTTCCATGTAATTGCAAACTCACATTATTTTACCTTTATTTACATTGCAAGCATCACCACAACACAACAAACATGTTAAACCAAGTTAATTCATTCTCATTCCAACTTCAAACACCACACGGCTAACATCCAAATTTTTCCATCTTCCATCAAATTCATTCAACTTCCATTCTCAATATACATTCCATCCTACACAACTAGAAGACAACATACAATTTAACTCATCACACCTATACATTACTACACACACACGGCCACACATGCATATGCACACCCACTTTACAAACTTCCATATTTTCATGAATTCTACTCATTTCCATCTACTACAACACAAATAAACCTTCATAACATAAATACATGGAATGAATCCTTACCTTTTCCTTAATCTTCTTCACTTAAACAAGTTGTCATATTGAAGAAACAAGCACTCTTTCTTCCCAAACAATTGCACCATGTTGTAGAGGACCTTCAAATTAGTAGGATTATCACAAGACAATAATTTTTGGACCAAGATTTTTATGGGCAAAAATTTGCACACCAAGGCCGAATGGCCTTCTTTGTGGCTATTCTTGTTCTTGTTTTTGTTCTTGATGTTTCTAATGGATAAATGATCCTTTCCACCTTATTTATCACATGAAAAATTAATCAAAACCCATGGGTTGGGCCATTATGTCCGGCCACCCTCACTATTGGGCCCTAAATTTTTCTTTCCATTTTTGGGCCAATCCGGTTGGTCACGAGTTGGGCCTAGCCCACTGACCTTTCGACCTTAAAACGTTCATATCTCCTTGTACAGATATCGCCTGGGAACCCACGACCTATGGTTGGAAAGCTAATTCAATTATCTACAACTTCTATTTCTCGGTATTTTTCCAAATTCCAAACTTATAATGCCGTTTTTGCCCCTCGAAGTCAGGTCACCGAAAACGTTTTCTTAAGAATATTCGTTTGGAGGGTTTCCACTTTGATTTGACCCAAGGGTCCTTCATGAGTTGTGTTTAACTTTACATATATAATTCATATGACTTCTCAGATGTTCCAAAAATATCTCGACGTGTGGCCCCACTCGCAAATAACCCGACGTTCAAAAGTACGGATATAACACTTTACATACTCGCAGACATATTCCGTACCGACCCCCTTTCTTCGGGGTCGCGTTTCATGCCGCGCAGTACACCCGCATGAGTTGAAGATATTAGCAAGATGTTCCGGGCGGATTGGCGAGCCCATTTTTCTCCCGAGGCCGCCGGTTCCGGGCTTTATGATATAGATTCATGTTCCGTGTCGAGACTTTGCAGTACAGTTGTGGTGGGCATTAGATGTCTATGTAAATGGCTATGTGCTTCGGATATTATGATGCATTGTGTTATAAGTTTCATATGTTGCAAGATTCTATTTGATTTGAGAAAAGCATAAAGCATATTACTCGTCGATAATTTTTTTGCTATGCATAATTGTGTCATGATTTGAGAGTCAGTGTGAGTATGACTATGATGTGAGTCCGCGGGTTCGCTCGGCCCTAAATAAGGGTCGGGTGCCCATCACGCCCTAACGGAAATTAAAGTGTGACAAATTGGTATCGTAGTCGTTCGCCTGGGGTTGTCCGCAAAGTCGTGTCCGGTAGAGTCTCGTTTATGGTGGAAGCACGCCACATTTATAAACAAGAGGCTACGGGCATCTAGGATGGTTACTCTTCTTTGACATCTTAGATCGTGCCATAAGAGCCAAGTCATAGGAAACGAGATTATTTGCGCTAACCTCTGATTTTAGCAGAGAAATGGCATCGACGGAAGAAGACGACTGGCGACATTGGAAGCTACGAAGCACGCAGGTAAGTAACGGTATGAAAGATATATGCCGGGCAAGATAGAGAAGTACGATTGGAATACAGGTGAAGATTAAAAGGGGAAAGTAAACGAGAAAGTGTAATAGGTGCAGTTTGAGTTGAGCCCGCAAGGTATGTTCATTATTTTTGTACTGACGACGATGTTGGGAGCCCTGTGAGGCCGTGGTATGATGCGATATGTCTATATATATGTTGGCCCTGTGAGGCATTGCTGGTATTTCCTGTGTACAGGTTTTGAGATAGTGACAGTTATACAGGAGACTCTGCCGAAATTTTCCCAGAAATAAAGTGAAAATGAGATATAGATTTGTAATACGTCTTGAAGAGTCGTGCCGATAGCAATGATAGGATTTGACTAAGTTACGATTATGGACCGACGCCGAGGAAGAAGCTAATCGCTAAACTGAGAATAAGAATAATTAGAAATTCGAGATCGACTCAGTGAAACGGAAAAAGTGGAATATAGAACGAATAAGAAAGGCTTGTCAGGTTCCGTAGCAAAAGTTCAAAATAAGTGTTATACAATAGTGGAAATGACAGCGGGCGTAAGGAAAGAAAGGGTAATCGGAAGGAGAAAATAGGAGAAGAGCGAGATAACAAAGATAATAGTAGATTATGACACGTGTAGCTAAGGACACGAGCACTATAAGTGATGGGAATGTGAAAGACTCGGTTACAGAAAAGACGAGGAACGGGGTAAAATAAGAGCAGAAATCCAAAGGCTGGTAATCAAGCATCCATAAGTAATGACGATTAAAGTGAGCTCGTCGCCATTGGGGACCTGAAGGTTCAGGACGAAAAGCAATCACATTCACAGATGAAAGGAGAATACCGAGGACCAAAAGAGGGGTAAAACAGTAATTATGCTATAAGAGCGCTTCGAAATCTGCTAAGACTTCGACTTACTCCATATCACGTGACGGAGGTAATGCGGTGAGGTGGACGCGATTATACTGGCGTTAAGGCACCGCATTTCATCGAAGATTCAAAGTTAAGCGTGGCAAGCGAGAGAAATCCTGGGATGGGTGACCCCCTGGGAAGTTTTCTGGAAGTTTTATAAATTCGGACGCAAGAAGTAAAGGAGAAGCTAGGGTGAACCTAAGGAAAATTAAAGTCTGAGGAGTGGGTAGAAACCCGAGAAGGTCGCGCAGAACGGGGCAATTTAGACTGGTAAAGGGAGAAAAAGGTACAACGCGGCCCTAGAATTAAGGTGAATTGGAATAGTGTTTAGAGATATCTTGTAAGCAAGATAGTAGGGGCTATAAGTGTGCATAGGTATGCACAGGATATCCTGCACATGGTTAGAACGGCGGATATATGTGTTCCGGTAATCAACGTAGCGGTGTGTGAAAGGCATTAATCGGACAGAGTAACGAGGTTCAAGTGGAAAAGTATATATAAAGGGTGCAAATGGTCCAAGGTAAGCTGATGTTGTTTTCATTACAAGTCAAGCTTGGAAAGCGTTAATGCAACGACATTTGGAAAAGAAAGAAAGTGAGTAAACGAACGGTAACGGGAACCAAAATGTCGGAATAGAAGCGCCGCCTAATTAAGATTGGAAATACGGATTTAGGGCAAAGTAGAATTGGACGATAGTATAAGTACATCCCTAGAGGGGGGAAGCGAGGGAGAGAGATACAACTGTAAGGCGAAGACAATCGACGCTACGATGCCCCGGATACGAATGTGTGGCCGCAGTAGAGCTCTTGCATAGCAAGCGGGATCGAAAAGTCGTTAGGGCGGATAGAAGTCGTGGTAATAATCGAGGAGGCGCCGAGGATTAATTGTAAGTATCCGAATAACATGATATAGAAAATGGAGACTTAAAGAGAGAATACGACAAGGAAAGCAACGAGTAGCATGGAGACATCGTGAAAGCGTAGTATGGCTATACGGGATCAGAGGTGAAGATGTAAGCGATAGAGTGGTTGCTAGCAGTAGAAAATGTCCTATGGTAGAAAGTAAGAAAAGCAGGGAAAAAGAGTATAACAAGGTAGACTCCTAGCAAATGCGAGCACGGGAGCAAGATGAAGAATAGTACAAACCAAGAGAAGGAATGATCATGACTAAGGTTAAAAATACGGGTCGTGCAAGGGCAGTCAGGTTACCTATGAATAATGATACACTGGAGGTGAGACCAAGTAAATGCGTAACGAGCAAAGTCTAGAGTCGGTAACGATAATACTGAGCAATGGTTTCGAGGTAAATTACCGAGGCGGAACTAATACCGAGAACGTGATCGGATTCGACAAGAAGGAAAAGCTTAACTCGAGGTGCACCGAATCTTATTACACTAATTGTAAGGCAACCCCCTCTGAGAACCTTAAGACCCTATACGACTCGTTGAACATTCGAGGACGAATGTTCCAAAGGGGGGAAGGATGTTATATCCCTCATTTTTGTACGTCGGAATATTTTTAAGTTGGTTGCGACGACTTAAGAGCAAGGCTACTTTTCCGACTTTGTGTTAAGGTATAAGTCATTTGTGATTTTATGGGATGGAAATATTAAGGAAAATTTGAGGTTAAAAGTGGAGTTACGAAAATTTATAATTCATGAAATATGGGACCAAAAATGAATTATGGGAAGTTGGACATTTCATAAAAATTTGGGGCCAAAAGTGAAAGTATGGAAATGAATCCATGAAAAAAAATGGGGTGTGGCCATGCACATGACTTGGGGACATGAGCCACATGGTTGGTTAATATAAGCTTATGGAGGGTGACTAATTAATCAACCTAACACTTAAGAAAATTGAGAAATTTCAAGAAGCACGGAGAAGAGAAGTGGAGGAGATATTCGCCATGCTTTGGCAATTCCATGACCAAGAAGTGATCATCAAGGAATAATTTTCTTCAAGTTTTCCCGCTAAGTGAGAGGTCCTCTACACCATGGAGTAATTGTTGAAGCAAGAAAAACATCCCTTCTTCCAAACACAAGCTAGCCGTGTGAAGAACAAGGTGGGAAAAGGTTTGGTTCAATATCTATTTTCATATGTTATGCATGGTTTGTGGAGGTTGGGAAGTGTGGAAATGAATTAAAGTCATGAAAATATTGAAGTAGAAGTATAGCAAGCAGTATGTGTGTGTCTAGCCGTATGTAAAAGATGTACGATGAACTAATTGTATTTAGCTTGTTGTGTGTGTTGTTGTAATGTGTTGAAATGGATGGAAATCATGAAATCTTGAAGGTTGGGTGTTGGCCGGTATGGGCGCTTTGGGGCGTACCATGGTAGACTAATGTTATATGGTGTTTCGTTGTTGTTGTCATGCGTTATATGATGTAAAAATGATGGTTAATGATCTCAAGTTGAAGCAAAAATGGTGTGGGCTGATTTAAAGATTAATGTGGCTTAATGTAGTTTCTTGAACTTGTAAGAGTAATGATGTTAAAGTATGGCTTGTTGGTGTAGTTTATGAATTTGGAAGGAGAAAATGTGGGTTACGGTCCCCGATGTAATTGAT
>NW_026714933.1:0-40752 GCF_029784015.1 Lycium ferocissimum | reverse complement strand
TTGTTATGTTTTGGTACGTTATATTTTTGTGTACATACGGGTATGGCGGGGCCCTGTCCCGACCTAGTTTTGTCATATATTCTAGTAGAGGCTTGTAGACAGTGTGGTATGGTCAGACGTTATGTGGCCCCTCGACCTACAGTTTTGTTGTATAGTTTTCTATAATGGCCTTGTCGGCTTGTACATTATGTCTAGCATAGTTATATAGTATGTCTTTTCGGGCTCAACCCTTTTCAGCATATTTCTCATATGATCTAGCAGATTTCCATCTGATGACCCTCGTGGTCCACCCTTGTTTATGATTATGATATGAAAGCATGATTAGCGGTGCTCAGCAGGTAGGGCCCGAGTGCCTGTCATGGCCCTCCGATTTGGGTCGTGACAGAAATGGCCTTGCCCATTTTTTCACTAACATGGTTTTTGATTTTGCAGGTACAATTCAGTTCAACAATTTTCAGGAGCTTACTACTAAGGCTAGGAAAATACTAAACTCAGAGAAATCTCAGATCCCACACCTAAGAATAAGGACAACACAGGACTCCATCTGTTGATCAGGAAACATCAGTATATAGAGAGCAGTTTTAAAACAGCTGTAATAAACTGTTTTGATGGCTAGTACTATGTTAAGAAGTGGAATTAGTTAGTACATTGCAGAAACTTTGTAAGGGTGGTATTAGTGTGTTGATCATGCTCATTCTCTTGCATGGAATCTGCATTGGTACAAAACTGGTTACTACAATCAATTGACAATGGCACAAAGATGTTCATGCTTATTGTTACTGATTCTAATACAGAAGACAGGAAGATTCAACTACTTCCTAGATTGCCTGAAAAATTCTTCATATGACTTTGATCCATAACACGTATGAGACTTGAAGGTGTGAAAGGCGGATTCAAGTCGAGGTTCTTGGAGTTTTAGTTGCTAGACTTTTGTTGAGTATTTAGTGTTCAGTAATGTTGCTAGCTTTCCTTTCTACTTTCTGCATTTTTTTCTTTGTTTTCATTTCTTTGTTTAATCAACCATTTTCAGGTTGATTCGTACTGACTTTATAAATTTCCTCCAATTCTGGTGGTTTTTATAATAATAATAATAATAATAATAATAATAATAATAATAATAATAATAATAATAATAATAATAATAATAATAATAAAATAAAAAGTAGTACCATTGCAAACTTGATATTGCCACCTCCAAATTTTCTCCCCGACGATAAATAAAATATTGGTTCACACTCACACATGGTCACATTGTTTCTGATAAACTTTTAGAAGAAATAAAATATGCAACAACAAAAATTTGTTGCTTATTTTTAATATCTTTAAAAATAATTTCTTTTTGCAATCTCTCCCTCTGTGTCTTTTATTTTTTTGAGTGGATACCCCTCTGCGGAAACTTTATATGTTATCAACTTTTTATGAAATTTCCACATTGATTCTTTTGTATAAAAATATTCTATTCTTCTTAGACAAAATAATTTGATATATAAAAGCAACCTCGATAAAATAAAAGAAAAAGAAGTAATCCTTTTTAAAAGGCAAAATGAAAAATCGCAATCCTTCATATAAAGTGACAAAAAGGACTAGGTCCCAACTACATTAATCTACTAATGGCATATCACAGTAGGAAAGATTTCCACTCACTATTATAAGTGTGATCGTATGAGCCAATTCATATTTTACAATAAAAAAGTATGCTGCATTACATTATAGTTTATGTGTCCGTAAATGTGCTTATAGCCAAAGAGAAACCCATAAAACAAAAAAAAGATGGCTATATCAGGCGAACCTCCAACTAATTTTCCTATCTTACCCCCACATACACCAAACTCACCCCTGTCTAAAGCTAAGAAAAGAAATCGTTTAACTTTTGATATTATAAGATCACTTATAATATAATTACAAAGTAAATATTCACATAAATTTATGATTAACAACTTGAATAATAAGGTACACTACTATTATAGCAAATTTAAAAACATCAATAGTATGAAACAAATTTATATAGTTAGTGCCTATAAATTAAATTCAAAATAAGGCCGAAAACAAGTCAATTTAATGGCGATGGATCATGTGGAATAAAGGCAAGTTGCTAAGTAGATAACAATTTAAAGTATAACTATATATATAGTTAGAGTGACTGACCAAGGTTTTTATTATTATTATATACATAAAAGTGGAAGTATGCATAATCATTTAGGCAAAGGGCTGTTTATTTGACTAGCAAACATGCCACAACATCCAAATTAATCAAAATGATAAAAAGTTGCAACTTGAAAATGTCCCTTTGAATAAAAAAAGATAAGAACAGGATGACATCAAGCTGTCACTTTTGAATAAGGGACATCAAAGTCTGGTAGGTTGGACGTTCTAGTCTAATTTCATTATCAAAGCGAAAAGAAAATTTAATAGCAATTCCTCATATATTAAATTAACTTTGAATCCATCCACTTGATTATATTCACCGATTATATTTTCTCCTCTGGTACTTATCACAAAAGACTAATAAGCAGAGTGAAATATCTTAATGTGAGTGCTTATCATCTGGCATCCACAATATTCTTATCAGCAGCAACTTGTCTGATTTTTCTGATTACTTTATTCCTAAGGCAAAGGTGCAAATATACCCCTCAACTTTATGATTTAGAGCAGATATACTCCTTATTATAAAAGTGGTGTATATATATCCCTATCATTGCAAAATGGTGCAAACATCTGCTTGCCGTTACAAAAATGGTAAACATCTACTTTTCGGGACGGGATTTAAAAAAAAAAAAATCATTTAGGTTGTTTTTAATTAAAAAAATGTCACGT
This sequence comes from Lycium ferocissimum, assembly GCF_029784015.1. Classification (NCBI taxonomy): domain Eukaryota; kingdom Viridiplantae; phylum Streptophyta; class Magnoliopsida; order Solanales; family Solanaceae; genus Lycium; species Lycium ferocissimum. The sequence goes on along the minus strand of NW_026714933.1, from coordinate 37,938 downwards.
GACTTTTAAAAAAAAAGTCTACCTATTTTTTTTAGTAGACATATTTTTCTGAAGCCACATGGTAATTTTTTTCCTGGTGTGTTGTGTCTAATTCGTTTAAAAAGATATCTCCGTGACTTTACAAAAAATAAGTCTACCCACTTTTTAGACAAACCAGACCCTAGCCACCAGAAAAAAAAATTACTATGTGGGTATGTCTAGTAAAATAAAATGGGTAAACTTTTTTAAAGTCATGTGACATTATTTTAATTAAATAATAACCTAAATGATTTTTTAAAAAAAAATTCCGGTAACGAAAAAGGTATATTTGCACCATTTTATAACGGTTGAGGTAGATTTGCACCATTTTGTAATGACAGGAGTATATATAAACCACTTTTATATATCTGCTCTAAATCGCAAAGTGGATGGCATAAAGATCTTCGCCCTTATTTCTAAACATCTTTTCGCAACATGTCTTTTGTACGCTATGCTATATGACGATGGCGCCGGTACACCAATGTTAAATCAATTCTTGAAAGGCTATAACCTTTGAGTTAATTAATTACTTGAACGCTATTTTCTTATGCTAGCAAGAGTTTAATTAACTGAAAATCAAGATATAAAGAACCTCTTTGAAGTCATCAACAAAAATTAAATGACTATATCCTTTTTATGTAGTTTAAGATGAAAACGCTAAGGTGATGATAACACTAAAAACAACAATAACAACAACAATCACAATAATATACCCAGTGTAATCTCAATAAGTGGGTTTGCGGAGAATAGAGTATATACAGATCTTACCCCAATGTCATAGAGATAGCGAGGTTGTTTTAAGATAGACCTTCGGCTTGATTTAAACATTTCAAAGCAGTTTGAAAAAGAAAATACAAAGTGAAAGCAATAACAACCACGAAATAATGCGAAAAGGAAAGCAGTATATATCATGCAGAAGAAATAACATTAACAACCATGAAATAATGCGATAACCGAAGCATAAAAAATGCATGCAATAACGAAGAACAAGAAACTACAAAAATATAATTCTAATAATACCGGTGAAAAAGTAGGTATATGAATGATAACATTGAAAAGACAGCAAGAAAAGGAAGTCTACAGAATTTCTACATGATGAGCTTTTCTTGTCTATTTACCCCATTTTCAACTCCTTTACCTGATGTGCCTATCACCTTTGATATTTCAACTAAATGGTGTTTATTGCCAGATTCCATGCATTATACTTGACTTGACAATGACGTCAAGAAACATTAGCACTCCTTTTTACTGTTAACAGTTCCTCGCGTGGGAGAGGGTAGGTGAAGGAGACAGGGGAAGCCAGGAAGGGATCAAAACCGACCCTTTCTTCCAAGTGCAAGAAAGAAAAAAGAAACTAAATTCGTACAAAACTAATTCTAAGTTATACACATATATCAATTAAAATGCCACAAATAGGAGCAGAGTATTTTAATAAATTACAATAAAATATTCTATCTCAGGTGCGTCGAAAGTAGACAAATTAACTAGCGTGTGATTATAGATAATCACAACACATGTAAATCAAAAGCCTAAAACATATAATACATGCATCTTTCGGACACATAAATTTTTAACTTTGACAGAAGTGGAATACAGAAAGGAAAACAACAAATGCAACGAAGAAATAGACAAATGAAAATGAAAGACAAGGATTGTATTTAGCGCTTTAAGGTAAAACTGACATTTCGTCCTTGACTTTTAACGTTACTTCGCTTCTAGTCCTTTCTTTTCAAATAAAACATGTAAATTAGGGGTGACAAATAGATAGGTCAAAATGAGCTGAATTTGAATGGATCAAAATGAGTTGATGGTCGTTGTTTAATTCTGTCCAACGTTTACTTGAAATAAGATTAGTTGTATTACAAATTAGTGTATATTTACTGCTTTCTTTGTTGTCATTTAGTTTTACCAAGTCAAAGTGTTTGTTCTTATATTTTTGGGATAGGTTGGAGTCAATAACGTTTGATGCAGTCGAATATTTTCTGAACCTTTTTAGGAGTCCAGTTGTGTTTCTTTTAGGAATCGGTTATGACTTTGAGTTTAGTCTATAAATTAAATTTTTGTTGTATTCTTTCACATAAGCTTTCAATAAAAAGGTTTAGTTCATTCTCCAAATCGTTTGCTTCTTCTCATTATTTCAATAACAATTTTCTGGTTCATCTTTTTGTTTTATGGTATCCTAGCCAGGTTCGGATTCTACAATCTCTGCTCTTGTTGTTGTTCTGTGAGAAAATTCTTATTGTGTAATATGGATCAGTTTAATGGGGGAAGTGGTGCAAATGCACAAAATGGTGTTGAGAAACTTGTAGGAACCAACAACAACTATTGGAGGATATGTGTTACGGTTCGCATTTCGCGAGGGGGGTTAGCGCTCAGAAAGCTACTTCAAACTTGTTGGTGCTCTTTCGGACTTGTTTTGAAAAAGAGTCGCCACCTAATTTTTAGGAAATCAGGAAAACCAGTGGTGAATGATTTATTCAAACACCGTGAAAAATCCTTCGTTAATCTAAAGTTCTAGGTAAGAGTTCTGGTGATCCCCTAGAGAAGGTGTTAGGCACCCTAGTATTAAGAATCCATACTATACGGTTAACCTTCGAATTCCAGTGTGTGATTATTTGCTTAAACTGCTTATTAAGTGTTTAATTTTCGCATTATAAAAATGTTGTTATTTCTTGCATATCATCAAATTTTTTTAAAAAAATTTGAATATATTCCCTTTATATATAGGGTACTTCAGGTTCGGATTTATAATATCTGAGTAAGAGTAGTCTCCTTTTATATATAAGCATAGTGTACTTTGTTTATGAAAGTGTAAAAATGTTTTGGTTTTGATAAACGTATATAAGTATATATGTATTTATGTTGTAATCACACACTTCGTTTCAGGTCGATCCGTATAATATGTTAAAGGCCGTATCCAAAACTTCATATTTACAAACGCGATTTCGCTGATTTGGATAAATCTGATTTATAAATGACTTGTTTTTTTATTCTTATGAAACCGTGTATAAAAATGCTTGTTTTGTCCTTTAAATGGGCTTGGCCCCAAACCAATTTCCTTTCTCTTGTTTTCAAAATAAGATGGGCTTTGCTCTCACTTTGAAAGCCTTTTGTTCTTAGTTCAGAATTGTGTGGGCTTAAGCCCAAGATCAATTCTTCCTAATTTAGTTTTTGATCCAAAATAAAGACCGGCTTTAGCTTCAAAAAATTTGATCCCTTTGTTTCAAATTGATCCAACTAGGAAAATACCATAACATTTTTGTAGTCTTGAAAACCTTTAGCCTTCGTTTCAACTTATCGAGATCACTCTCCGTCCTTTTCAGATTTTTTAAATTGTCATATTTAATCTGGGGTTTTGAAAGTCGTTTGGGGACCTAAAATCGACTAAGTGACATATGTACCATTGTCCTAAGATGGCTAGTTCAACCATAAGAATTCCAATAATAATACGAGTTTTTACAAGTATTCAAATTAAATACAAAAAAAAGAGAGGAGAAAAACACAATAAATAAAGGAGAAGGGATAGGCTAGGGGCGTACCAAGCCCCTAGTTGGCCATTTTCGCCCATGGATGGGCCTTCATACAAATCTATAATATTTGCTTGCCTTTCTCATCTTCTTGGACACTTTGTTGTGAAAGAAATGACCTGTTGGGCTAACAAATCTTTAAGGTTTAACTTAGTTGAATCATCACAAATCTATCTGATCTAAGCTATTAAGGTTGATGATTAGATTACTGATGCATCAATGATTTTAGGTGTTTAACAGGGTTAAATAACTTCATCAAGGGTCATTCAAGTCATTACTGTCAAGTTCCACAACCATATATCATCACATTAAGGGGTATAAATAGTTAAACAATGAACTAAGTATCGCTTAAGAAGTATCCAAATTTACAACACTCTTAAAATAGGCCATCAGAATTTGTACTAAGACAGATATACATTAATCCATTAATTATTAGAATAACGAAATAACTAAGGCAGGATTAGAGACCTGATTAAGATAAGTATAATGTTTAAACAGACCATCTTAAACTCAATATCATGATAGCAAATTCAATCATATTCTAGGGCAATAAACATGCTCATAAACTAATATTTAAACTAAACAATCAATAGCAAGCAATCTACTCTATAATCAAGCAAGAAACTACCTAAATGAACAAGATAAAGTATTACCTTTTATATGCGCAGCCTGGTTCAAGCTTGAATTTGGAGCCTTTGTGCTTCCCAAATCGAGAGCTCAGCAACACAATAGGAAAAAAAAAAGAGACAATTTTTAGAACTAGGAAGACTCAACTTGCAAAGCTAAGTCTAAATTTTTTACTAGTGGCCTCAGTTTCGAGTCAAATGCTCAAGATTCAGGCCTTTGTGTGTATTCCCTCTTTCCTTTTCTTTTTTAAGAAATGGGGTTCTATAAATAGAACCCCAAAATTAATCCTAAACCCTAAACTATCAATGTGGGACAAGTGAGTAATTTAGAGTTTTACATCTAACACATGAATCTACGGCTATGAACTAATGGGGAAAAAATATATGGCCGATCTGGACTGATTTTGGTTGATCTGGTCCATGACCTCTTAAACCAATAGAAATTGTGGATTTTAAATATAATACAACAAAATAAATAAAGTTTAGTTTGTTTGATTGTGGATTCAGCAAAAGAAAGGAAAAGAAAGAGATTTGTACCGTGTTTGGATTGAGTTTGGTGAGAATGAGTGGAAATAGGACAGACTGGCATTAATTGCTACCCAAATTGAACACACACTCGCTGGCAGGAGCTATTTGCTCTGAAATCTTGCCGTTTCCAAAGAAAGATGATGTATGAGAGAGGGTAGAATGCCATGGCGATGCCAGGGCATTCCAAACCCTAGCTGCATTTTTGCCAAATGACCCTTTAGAGTCTATTTGTTGCATGGCCTTATGCATATATAGTTCAGACATGTCGGGCCTGGTCGATCTATTTGGACTGGGCTCGGTCCAGACCAATTAAAAAAAAAGGAAAGGGAGTCCTTTATGCATGATGTATACACGCACGTATATTTAGTGTATATTCGTGTATGAAGGGCAAAATGAGTAAATTAAATAAATAGGTATAACTAAAAAAGAATTGATTATTAACCACTGTTGACACCTGATTTTTGACGTCCCGTAAATTTATTTCGAGTACTCAGGGTCTTTGGATAATAATATGATAATTTTGCACACTCACAGAAATTCTGAATAATTGTAAACAATTATTCAGGTTAGTATTTTACTTTCATAAATTAAAGGGGTTATCTTTAAGGCTCTGTTGATTACTCAGAAATTTATCAGCAATCATCATTTTATAATATTTTTATAATTTATCAGCAGTAGAACAATTTTATACAATTGTTCATTTAATTCAAGAAATCAGAAAAATGGATGAAAGGCAATTTGTTTTTATTTTATATCCAAGGAATTTGAGTAATTAAAAGAATTTACAATTTTTTACCCCTCAACCTTTGAATTATGATATATGTGCATATTTGTCCCATTTTGGCAAAATTGTTTTAAAATTATGATTTTTAGTTATTGTTACTCTTGCATAAATGATCACCTCATGATTAACCAACTCATGGTTCAATATAGCTGGGGTTAATTTTGCAAATGCCTAATTGTAAATGGCCTTAATTGAAATGTCCAAGCCATGGGCAAATTAATTAAGGACATTAACACAAGATAGCTTTAATTGGTTAAATTAATTATCAAAATAAGGCCATATTTGCAAATGTTTAATTGCAAGGGTATTTCTGCAATTGATTACAAACGTTGGCCATAATTGCAATCCTCATTTAATTGAGGGTCAATTTGAGGTTGTTTCTGCAAAATTAGTTTAAAACGCTTTGTTAATTTTATTACGTCCCCATTCGACCTTGTTTTAATTATTTCTTTGTACGACTGCGTGCCTTAAACAACGACCTATTTTGCTAAAATTCATATTCTACCCTTGCGAGTGTATATTCATAAGATATACTGATAAGACAAAAATACATATATAAATTAAGTTTTTATTTAATTTTAAATATTAATATTTCTATATTTTATTTGCGGGAAATATCATAATTTAATAAATAAATCAAGAGAGCAAAATGAAGAAGAAGATCCAAAAAAGAAAAAGCAAAAGAAAGAGAAAGGAGGTGCTGCAAAGATGAAATAAATTGACAAATTCTTTTAAATATGGGACCCACAAACTGAAACAGAAACAAGAAGAAAACGAAAAAGGAAGAAAAATGACGAGAATGAAGAAAGAGAAAAGGAAGTGCTGCAAAGATGAAAACAATTGTGCAAATTTTCCTTAATGTGGGACCCATCAAAATTGAAACTAAGAAAGCTAAAGGAAGAGGAAGACAAAACTTATTCTCAATAAAAGAAAGGGAGCAGCTATGAATACATGCAAGTTGGCAAAAGAGCTCGTGAACACACCATTTGCTTTAATCAACATCGTATTGCTGATTGGCTAAATTGGAAGAAAAGTATTGCAAAAGCTTGCGTGCACACAGGAAGATTTTGCTGAAGAAAAAAACTCTATAAATATCAACATTTGAAGCTGCTTATGGAGACAAAAAATGGAGAGGAAGCAAAATAATACTTTGTTTCCATTCTAGAGCCATTTCTTTATAGCTTCTTCGGTTATTCTGCGCAGGAAATTATTCTAGTTCCTGCTTTTAATTAAATAGTGGAATTATTCTTCTTGAATATTTCTCCTATTTTCTTATTTAATGGATAAGAATATTTCGGTTAGTAGTACTAACTCCAATATGGAGTAACTTTCTTATGTGTTGGGAGAATGACGGATCTTAATATTTCTATATAATAGTAGTTATTATTCCTCAATTTCACATGTTTGAGCAGAAGCTTTTTATTTAACTATCTGCCTTATAGTTAGATGTTATTTTATTTGTTAGCGTCTATCAAATTTATGCTACAAATTAATTTTTTACTAATTCTGTAATCGAAAGAGGCGGAAGAAGTAACGTAAGTTAATTGTTGCATTGACAGATGTTAAACGTTTATTTAGTAACATCTATCTCTTTTATGTTATAATTAATTTTACACTTATTTATAATCGAGAGAGGCGGATAGTGTAATAATTAGTTATGGCAAGTAAGGTAACCGAAAGGGACTTACTATAAAGAGCATGTTTCAGTTCAAGCATATATTTCTGGTTCTTCAATATTACTGTTTTGATAATTAATTTGTATAACCAAGAGGAGTGCAATTAATTGTTCAACTTAAGTAATAATATATAAATGTAATCGCGAGAGGCATTTATACATTTTTGAGAAATAGAAATTGGAGAATAAATAAATCTACTATACAATAGACATATTAAGTGAAGTCGAAATCCCAACACTTTTTATTACATTTGTGAAAAATTAAAATATTTCTCCATTGCTTTATTTACACATTTTTAGTTAATTAACTCACCAATCAACTCTCTTATGATATTCTCAAATAGTAATTAAAATAAGAAACGTCTGTAGAATAGATAAACCAATCTATGTGGGTTCGACATCTTTCGATACTATAATTTGACAGAGTACGAGTTAAAATTTCATATAAGCTAGACACTCATCATATACGCTCATATACGCCCATGATATACAAAAAAAAAAAAAAATTCAAAAAAAAGAGGCTAGGTTGAGCCCACAAAGGGGCCAGACCTGGCCCAACAAGACATAATACTCCCTCATAATAACAAAACGGAGTACTGGTAATAACAAAACTGGGGGAGGGGTCATATTGCAAAATGGAGAGGGGGATAAGGTGAAACCCTAGCAGCCCTACTCCACGACGCGCCTGTCCTCTGCCACCTACCCGGCCTTATCCCATTGCCATTTACTAGTGGCGTGAAGAGAGAAGGCGAAGCTATTAATGCTTCATCCTTCTCTCCACGAAAATCAGGCCAAACAGCCCCTTAAAGGTACAATCCTTGTTTTTCAATTTTTATCTCTCTTTTCTCAGTGGTTTTACTCGATTTTCAGCCATTGATCTCTTTGGGTGTAATCTCAACCGCCCGCTTTGTTAAATCTGAGTAAAATCGTTTGTTACCACATCGAAAATTTAAGTTTTTGTTGCTGTTTTGGGGTTCTATAAATAGAACCCCACATCTCCATTGAAAAGTAAGTTTTGCTGCTTGAAAAATCAGTAGAAACATAAAGCTTTTTGACTTGATATAATTTTGAGTTTTAAGTGAAGTTCCTTTAGTTAATTTTTTTTTGTTTATTTCCTGTTTTGGTGAAAACTAGTTGTTTTATTTTTGTGGGTTGTTGGCTGATTTAAGAAGTGGAAAGAGTGCTCTCAAATTCATTCTTGGTTCCAGGCTACACAAAAAAAAGGTAGCTCCTTTTTTGTTTATTGCTTTTCCTTTAATTTCTATTAATTTTGCCTTAGTTTTCTATTTTGATTAGATGTTTCTTGTTAGTAGTAGATAGTTGCTTAATTTAACTATTACATTAAGTGCTTGATTATTTAGTTAAAGTTTGGTGCTGTTAGATTAGTATTGTGGTTTTATGAGCTTGGACTAGAATGTGCTTTGTTTCGAATGAGAATCACTAGATAATGGGATAACTGTGTTAATCATGTGTCCAGTAGTATAACATATCACTCAACTTGTGAAATGGCTATTTTTAACTTTGATTTAGGTTAGGTTATACTGCTAATGTTGCCAATGTCCTGTGCCATGTGTTGTTTGGTCTGTTTTCTCTGAATTTAGGCTAAAATGAATCAGGTTAGAGTGAAATGATTGGTAATATGTGCTTGGTATTGGTTTGGGGCTATTGGTATAATAGAGAGGGGTAAAGAGTGGATTAGTTGATTTGTTTGATGGCCCTTCTGAAAAGGAAACAGACTGATCACTCCGGTGTCCTGTCTCTGATGTTATATTCTATACTGTCTTTGTTGTTCATGACATATTGTAGGAGTATAGTTTATTGTAATGGTCATCTATGATTAGGAAGTAATTCATTTTGGTTTTGTGCTAGTGTGCTCTTGTCTAGGATTGATTTTTACCTAGTGGCTGTTAGTAAGAGGACCATTTTAATTGAGTGTGACTCCAAAATGTGAGGGGTGGCAAGTCTCATTTGGTTTTCTGCTTTAGAATTCATACGGAACCTCCCATTTAAGCCTGACCTTTGCATCTGCATATAAATTTTCCACCTCTACCTGCTTGTGTAAAGTTGTTTTCACCATGTATGTCATGGTTGCTGGTTTTGTGTGTGTTTTTTTTATGGGAATATTGACCCCTACTGAGGTAAAGTGAGGCTATTTTAGTGCTAATCCTGTTAGCCTGAAGTGTTGTGTCATTCTATGATCATGTGAACTAGCCTATTTGCTCCTATGTGTCATATACTTAAATAATGATGCTCAACTTGTAATCTATAAACCCTGTGATGTGTCTTTTGATTAATTTTCCTAGGTTGCTTCTGCATTCCCATGCACATGTATCACCTGAACCTGATATTAAGTTTGTTGCTCTCTTCCATTATACCTGCATTTTAGTTAGCATTGTTTTGGCATCCTAAATCTTATATTCCACTTAGCTGGCCTGCATGATTCTGTGGCTTGAAACCCCAAAATCCTATTTTGCTTTTGCTTGCTGCATCATTAGTTAGACCACCATTGTCAATATCAAATTAACCATGCTATACCTGCCTTTTATTAAAATGTCATACTGTTTTTTGTCTACTCTAGTCAAGACCCTGCCTGGTTTTCTAAGTGTATGCCCCCTTATGCCATATCTGTCTTGATCTTTTGAATCTAAAAAATGTTGTAGGTTGATCTATCCATGAATATCTATTTACAATGTCCACTTGAGTTGCCTAAAGTGTCTTCATTCATTTTTGTTAGGGCCTTAGGCCATACCTCCACCATATCATGCCCTTGTCTGTTCTTGTGCTTGAAAATAGTAGTTGTAATGAACCAAAATACATCATGCCTAGATAATGCACTTCTTTTATGAACTTTCCAAGCTTTCAAATGCCTAAATGCTGAAGTCTTGCGCCCCTTTAAATTGTATGGTTTGCCTACTTTGTGTCTAGAAAGTACAATAAATGCCCCTCCCTCTGTAATTCTTAGACTAGGTGTACTGTATCTCTTTTGTCTTGAGCTGTTAGTGGCCAGGTTGCTCACATGAGATTATGAAATTTGTGAGTTTTCACATTTTTGATTATATTTAGGAACCTTGTATCATGAACCATGCTCAAACTGCTGTTTTGTTTGCCTTTCTGTGGTGATTCCTTGATTTGGCAAAAGTTATTAAGTCTTGCATAAACATGGGAATAGGTTGTGCTCCTCAAAGGTCTAGGTGGCATGACATTGAGTCTTTGAATCTTCCTGATAAGTGGTGTCACATGGTTTCCCTGTTGTGTTGCTTGACCTTGCCTCTTTGATAACTGATTGCTGGTTCGATGTGTATGCTTGTCATTTGCAAATATCTTCAAGAACCAAAATCTGCACTCACTTGTTGATTTACTTAAGGTCCAGCTTACTGCAGAGTCATAATGTACCATGGGTTGTTTCTTTTTCCTTTTGTGTTGCCCTAAGTCTTACTATGCCTTGTCATTCACTCACCTGATCAAATAACATAGATCCCACTTGACTATTCTGCTGAGCTGTAGCTGGATCATTTGCACCTATCCTTGCCTTGTTCTGACATTGTATCTTAGTGTTTTCCCCTATATCTTGTTTGGAATGCTGTTTTCACTTAGTTTGCCTCTGTGCCTTACATGATCAATTGGTCCAGTGTCTTGATTCTTGGGTTACTTGTCTTGGAACTATGGGACCTTATGCTCCTGCTGTCAAGGCCCTGCATCATGTATTCCAAACTGCTATCCTGTCCTCTCTATTTACTTGCTCTTCTTGTGCACATATGTATCCCTTCCCATTTCCCTTATTTGCAAATTAGCCCTGTGTTTGAATATGCCCAGTGACCTTAGGCACACATTAATGAAGCTAGAATTAACTCACCTTATGACTTATGTGCCTTAGATGGTTGATATGGTTTGATCTTTTTTTTTTTTTTCAAAATTCCTGCCTGCTACCTGCCTTTGACCATACATCCTGTACTTAGAGTTTGACTCGTGCATTGCCTTTCATGCCTCTCTTGAACTTACAACCATGGTGCGCAATGCCATCATTAGTATCAAATCCTTGATAAGTCTACTGCTGTACCTTTCCTATTTGGAAATGTTCCCTCTGTGTCTTTACTGTATGAAACCACAATCCACTTAGCTCTGCATTGATGTTTTGAGTTGGTTGTCAACATGATTTGCCTTTGCCTATCCCTGAGATGCCATGATATAGCTATCACCTTGTAGTACTCATTTGACTCATCTTTAATTTGTTTGAGTCTGTGATTATGGTTGATGTTCATACTCCTCTGAATAAGTTTAAACTTACCTCTTTTCATTTTAGTATGCATATTTGACATACCTGCCTAAGTCTAGTTATATTTGGCTTAACTGTTTGGGGTTGACTACCATTTGCTGGATATGAGATGCTTCTCTTTGAATTAAGTTTGTTATTGAATTTTAAGGTGCACCTTTACCCATCATGTTTGTCCTCTGATCACATATACCTACTGCCTATACTTTCTTTTAATATTCAATGTTACCTGCTCTTGCTGAGACTCTAAGTCCACTCATGAGACGGTCTTTTCCTGGTTTGCCTTTCCTTGTCCTTAGTAACTACATACTTCTCCCCTTTTGACTTGTTTACAGCTGTTATTACTGCTTGTCTTTGCCCCTTCAAAGGAGTTATGTGTTTGATTTTTTATTACTGTTTTGTATCATTAAGGTCTTCTATAGTATGAACTTCATGTGTATGTGCTTGTGTATTGTCTCCTGTGATTGCTTACTCTTCCCTGTAATTATGTGAAAACTTTACCAACCCTCAACATGGTTACTTGAATATTTAAGTGATCTCCTGGTTTTGTACTCTCTCTGTCCTTTCTAATGAGATTCAAATAGATCTAGGACCAAGTGTGGCAATTCGATGTTGTCTTAATCTCTCCGGTATTAGCCATTCTTGGGGTCCTTCGAGGCCCCTTGGAACTTGTGCGACATCGGGATTACGAGATGCAGACCTGGTCCCCATGCCATTCTAAGTCCTTAAGATAATTTGAGCACCATTTGTATACGCAAAGGGGTAAGTATGGATCAAGTGTGATCCCTTTATATATATATATATATATGTGTGTGTGTGTGTGTGTGTGTGTGTACGTGTGTATACTTTATCTTATAAACATGTGTGTGTTTATAACTTTAGTCATTTACCTTAGTGATAATTTCAGCGATTATAAACTAACCGGTGTTTTCTTTTCTGTCCTCCTCCTCCTCCTACCACGCGACCGCTCGGGTCAAAATGCATAAAACCACCCCTTGGGCCTAAGGCCCAAGTGGGAATACTACTTCAAAATAGAGTCCGGGAAGACAAAGAAGATAGCGAGGCGCGTAGAAGGCCCAACCATGGGTGAAAATGGCCAACTAGGGGCTTGGTACGCCCCTAGTCTAACTTAGTCTCTTTACATTTATTTTTTGACTTATTCCTAGCTTGATGTACTTGTAAAAAATGTGTATTCAAACTCATATTATAGTGAAAAATCTCTAGGATTGGAATTAGACTTCTTAGAACAACGGTTCTTATGCCGTTTAGTCGACTTTAGGTCCCCGTACGCGATTTTCAAAACCACGGACTCAAACATAACATCTTTTTACAACTAAGTACAAAAATGAGACCTCTCAAAACTGCTTTCAAATAAGTCACTATGATTTTTTCTAAGTATTAAACGGCAATCGCATTTTATATAATAAAGGTATTTCACAAAACAAGTTGATTAGCTTAATTCCTACTCCAAACTGAATTTCCCAAAATTAGCTCTAAATAAACAGATTTAGCATAATTAGCCTTTAACTCATACAGCTTCATTGATAAGTGGCAAATCTTTTGACAAAATGTTGAACCAGTTTTAAACTTAAACAAAAAACCAGATTTTTTACCAAGTTATAAATACCCGTTTCCAAAAAATAGAGACAAATGAAGGATTTTTAAGTGAAACACTATTTTGGCCCAAAGTTGGCCCAAATTAGCTTACATTTTCAGACAGGATATACTCGTTCAATTATAAAATGCCTTTATAAACATTTAAAGTATCTACGCATAATATAAAGTTCCGGGTAAGACTGAAACGCACCAATACGAGTCAACCTGAACCTCAGTGTATGAGTATAAAATAAATAACTTATAAAAATAACATTTCCTTTACACCCTTTTTTACAAACTTATACTTATTCATTATATTTAAAAGGAAACTACTTATACTCGGATAATATAAATCTGAAACTACGATACCCTATAAATAAAGGGGATATACTCTTCCAAAAAATATATGATATGCATGACAGTTTTTTACGGGAAAGTAAACACAAAACAATAAGTAGTTTAAACAAGTACTCATACACTGGAATTCGAAGGTCAACCGTATAGTACGGATCCTTAAGACTGGAGTGCCTAACACCTTCCCCAGGGGATTATCAGAACCCTTACCTAGAACTCTGGATTATGAAGGATTTTTCACTGTATTTGAATAAATCCTTCAAAACTGATTTTTCCTTATTTTCTTAAAATTAGGTGGCGACTCTTTTTCAAAACAAAGTCCGAAAGAGCTCCAATGAGTTTGTAGTAACTTTTACGCCTTAACACCGCGTAAAAAGTGAATCACAACAACCACAATATTCCAATTATAACCAAATTAAGACATAATTCTGATTAATCGATTTAAATGCGGGTAAATATGTAATTGGGCTCAAACTTGCAAATACGAACTTAAACGATTTTAATCTAATCAATTATTTCAATTATAGCCCTATTTGGCCCAATTAAACAATTTAGAGTCAAAATACAATGATGACCTTAATTAATTTGAACTAATGGATTTGGCTGTTTCAAATAAGATCACATTAGAAGAATAGAAGGCTAATTTTGCAAGAATGACCTCAATTAGGTCAACTTACAAAATCGGCTTTCAATTAAGGTCAGAATTGAACATTTCAATTGTAGCCCTTGTCAATTTCTCAATAAAAAATTTCTGGGGAATTAACCACAATTAAGCATTTAATTAATTAATAATATGAAAAGTGGGGAAATTAAGAGTTGAGGGGTAAAATAATTAATTCTTTTAATTAATCAGATTCCTTGGATTAAGCAGAATAAAACATTTGCTAATTGATTTTTGGCAAATTATCCAAAAAAAAAAAATTCTCTTTCGTTAAGTCTAGCAAATAACTCATAATTGTTGTGAAAATGTGCAAATTAATTCCTAAATGATTTATAATATTATAGAAATTATTTTATCAAATAAGAATGGTAAACTATTATCTTAAATAATTTTGTAAGATCATTTTGACTTCTAAGAATGCATGGTTCACTCTGTTTATTATCCAAGGATTCTGGGTAATTAAAATAAATTACGGGAAGTAAAAAATTAGGTGTCAACAACTGCTCCTTCAATGTTCGTGGATGACGAGACCATCCTGAGCAATGAAATTTGACTAATCCTAATTTTTGGCTGACCCAACTCATTCTACCTCTCATTTTTATGCAGTTTTCAAATATGTGGTCGAACCCCAGTTTCTGGGTTTCCTATATATCTCGGGTTGTACGAGAATTCAGGCCACTTGTAGTTCGACTCAACTAAGGACTTTGAGTGATTTGAAGGGAAGTCCTGAGATCTCCAGTGTTGTGACTGAGATTTCTTTGGACACCTGTTAGAATGTGAACGACTCTCTGGTCTTGAGCTTGCCTACATATCCCTTGTTTCTGGGAATCAGGTGACATGTAGTTCAAATTCTTGGAGAAGAGTATATCCCTTATGTGGGAATATCTTCGGATTTCTCGGTGTGCATCCGACCTGTCGTGGTTTTTAGTAAAGAAAGCAAATAACAGACAAAGCTATGGCTAAGTCTGAGATCGGATGGCTTCCAAATCCTGGCCGGAGAGCTTGACTCTCATAGGCACCTTATCTTGACAGGTGCGTAAGAAAAAGTTTCACGTTTGCTCAGCAATTGTCCGGATCTAGTTCAGCGAGCTGGCTCCTTTCTGGCGGCTGTGTACCTGTTTTTCGAATTTTGACAGCATTGCGGATACTCCTCGTGGTGTAAGCATGATTCTTCGATAAATAGCCTTTGTGACTGTTGCTTGTTTGTGTAGATGGCCTTTGTGGCGGTATTTTGTTTGAATGGAATGGCCCTTGTGGCAGTATTTCTTTGAATGAAATGGCCCTCGCGGCTGTTGGTATGAATGGCCCTCGTGGCTGCTTGTAGGAATGGACCTCGCAGCTATATTTGTATGAAAGGCCCTCGTGGCTGCTTGTAGGAATGGACCTCGCGGCTATATTTGTATGAAGGGCCCTCGCGGCTGTGTTTGTATGAATGGCCCTCGCGGCTATATTTGTATGAATGGCCCTCGCGGCTGTGTTTGTATGAATAGCCCTCGCTGCTATGTTTGTATGAATGGCCCTCGAGGCTATGTTTGTATGAATGACCCTTGCGGCTATGTTTGTATGAATGGCCCACGCGGCATTTAATGGCCCTACATGTTTTGTATAAATGGCCCCACCGTTTGTTTGTATGAATGGTCCTTCACAATTTGTTGTATGACGGCCCTCGCAGCTATGTTTGTATGAATGGCCCTCACAGCTGTGTTTGTATGAATGGCCATCGCGTCTATTTATATGAATGGCCCTCACGACTATGTTTGTATGAATGGCCCTCACGGCTATGTTTGTATGAATGGCCCTCGCAGCTACGTTTGTATGAATGGCTCTCGTGGCTACATTTGTATGAATGGCCCTCGCGGCTATGTTTGTATGAATGGCCCTCACAACTATTTGTATGAATGGCCCTCGCAGCTGTTTGTATGAATGGCCCTCGCGGCATGTAAATGACAGATATGCTCCTTTTGGCTGGGTGATCTTTCTTTCGTCCTTTGCATTAGCTGTGACCCTCATGGTCGAATATATACTTATCGTCCTTTGTTTGTTGACCCTTGTGCTTAGATATGTCCTGCTTCGTTCATTTCGTGACCCTTGTGGTCAGATACGTCATTTTTGTCCATTCATCTCGCGACCCTCACGGTAAGACGTGTCTTTTCGTTCTTTAATGATCCTTGTGATCAAATATGTCTTTGTCGTTCATTTGTCTTGTTGACCCTCGTTGTCTGGTATGTGTCTTTGTTGTTCATTCATGACCTTCGCGTCACGTGTCTTTTCCATCCACTTTTTTGGTGACCCTCGTGGCCAAATATGTCTTTGTTGCTCATTCATTGTTCTTATGACCCTTGCGGTCAGATATGTCTTTGGCATCCACTCGTTGTGTAACCCTTGTGGTCAAATATGTCTTCGTTGCTTATTATCATGACCTTTGTGGTCAAATATAACTTTTCCTGTTCACTCTGTTCTGGCTCTTTTGGCCATTATGTCTGGTTGAATCTGCCTTTCCCTTTTTTGTCGCGAGCAAACCGGTTGATGATGTATCTACCTTCTTGTTTGATTTTTGCAAAACCTGCATCCACACAAAAATAATTAGTTTCCTAAAAGGTCGATTAGTGTCGTTGTCCTTCCGTTTGGTGTCTTCCCTTGGCTGCTTTTCTAGATTTGTCCCTCTTGGACTCGGTATTTCGAGAGATGGTTTTTAAAATCAAAATTATGTTGATTGTGGTTTGAAAAATCTGAGGCCAAAGTTATAATGCATTGTTTTCTTTTAAAAATCTTGTTTAGTTTTAGATATCATGACATGTATTTTCTTATAACTAGGTCTTCAGGTCTTCTGGGAGGTCCTGTTGCTATATTCCTGAACTGGTGGAATTTTTGAGATCTTTCTAAAAAATTTTGCCCTTGTGTCAGGTCTCGTGTCGCTCGACTCCTGCGTTGCCCTGATGTGTAGGGATTTTTGAGGTTTCCTAAAAAATTCTGCCTGAGTTTATGGTTGACGTTGACTGACTCTTGCGTCGATTCTTGTATTCTGATTTTGCTGCTTCCTTCTGACTTTTGTGTCTCTGAGGCTTCCTAAGGGTTTCTTTGGTTTTTCTTTTGTGACGACCGAGCTCGAAAGCGCCTACGTATCCTGTCGTAGCAGGAATCAGGTCAAACGTAGTTCAGAATAAAGTAATTGAGTTTTCGTTTTTATTATTAATGTGACCGGGTCCGATGTGGACTGCCTATATATCCCACTGTGGGGAAGTCAGGTCATTGCGTAGTTCATATTACATAGATGATTGTTTTTTCCTATTCTATTACAAAAGTATGATTGCAAGAAAATGGTACGATTACAATGAAATAATAACACGATTACAAGCAAATGAAATCTTAGATGTAGTATGTCTTGAGTACGTCTGCATTGATAGCTTTGGGCCATTCTTGTCCAGCCATCTCGGCTAGGACTACGACTTCTCCTGAAAGCACTTTTTAGACCATGTATAGTCCTTGCCAATTTGGCTCAAATTTGCCTTTGCACTCATCTTGATGAGGGAAGACTCGCTTGAGTACGAGTTGTCCAATTTGAAGAAGTCGGACTCTGACCCGCTTGTTGAAAGCACGAGACATTATTTGTCGTATAGTTGTCCGTGGCATGCTGTCTCTTTTCATCTATCATGGCTAGTTGCTCGTAACAATTTCTAACCCGTTCTGCATCGTTCAATTCTGCTTCTTGAATGATCTTTTGTGATAGAATTTCTACTTCTGCGGGTATGACCACTTCCGTACCGTAAACAAGGTGGTAAGGGTAGCTCTGGTGGATGTCTGGGTTGTCGTCCTACACTCCAACAAGGCATATGGTAGCTGCTCATGCCAGTTTTTGTAGTTGTCAATCGTCTTTATCAAGATTCTTTTAATGTTCTTATTGGCAGCCTCTGCGACTCCGTTCATTTGTGGCCGGTAGGCCGTAGAATTCCTGTGACTTATCTTGAATTGTTCACAGATATCTTTCATCAGATGGCTGTTCAAATTGGCTCCATTGTCCGTAATGATGGACTCAGGCACACCGAAGCGTCATATGAGATTGTTGTTGACGAAGTCAGCCACGACTTTCTTGGTCACCAACTTGTGAGAAGTTTCTTCCACCCATTTGGTGAAGTAGTCGATGGCAACTAAAATGAAGCGATGTCCATTGGATGTCGGTGGCTCGATGGGTTCGATGACTTCCATCCCCCATGCCACGAATGGCGGTGGCTCGGTCGGAGGAACCTTGATCAGGTCTCCGTGAATTTGACACTGATGGCATTTTTGTATGAATTTGCAGCAATCATGTTCCATGGTCATCCAGTAGTATCCTGTCCTCAAGATCTTCTTGTCTAAGATGAAATCATTCATGTGAGGTCCGCAGGTCCCTGCGAGTACCTCTTTCAGTAGTCTTGTGGCCTCTTCGGCATCCACACATCTGAGTAACCCGAGGTCGGGTGTCCGCTAATATAGCACTTCTTTATTCAGGAAGAACCCATTGGCTAGCCTCCTGATGGTTTTCTTTTGATTTCTCGATCTTTCTGGAGGGTACTCTCCTTTTTCTAGGTATACCTTGATGTTGGCGTACCATGGTTTGCAATGCGCTCTGCCTCGATGTAAGCGCAGTGAGCCTATTTTTTCTTCAGAGTGATCTCCAGTGGATCAATATGAGTACTCTCGGGGTGCTGAATCATGGAGGCTATTGTAGCCAAAGCGTCAGCGAACTCGTTCTGAGCCCTCGGAGTATGCCTGAAGTTGATGCTTTTGAATCTCCCGCACAGTCTCTGTACCAGATTCACATATGGCAGTATCTTGTCATTCTTGGTTGCCCAATTTCCTTTCACTTGATTGATGAGCAAGTTGGAATCTCCGATTACTAACAACTCTCGTATGTTCATGTCCAATGCCATTCTGAGGCCGAGAATACATGCTTCGTACTCGGCCATGTTGTTGGTACATCTGAAGTTGAGTTTTGCGGCCATCGGATAGTGTTGTCCTATTTTTGATATCAACACTACTCCGATCCCGCAGGCACTCCAAATACGCACTTTGCTGAGTTTAACTTCAGATTGAACTTGCGAAGTTTGTCGAAGAACGTACGCAGGTGCGTGGTATGCTTTGAACTTTCTCTCGACTTTATGGTAACATCGTTCACGTAGACTTCGATCTCTCGATGCTTCATACCATGGAACAGGGTAGTCATTGCTCTCATATATATGACGCCGGCATTTTTGAATCCGAACGGCATTACCCTGTAATAGTAGACTCCCCAAGGGGTGATAAAAGTTGTCTTTTCAGCGTCTTCTTCGCTCATGAGTATCTGATGATACCCGGTGAAACAATCCACAAACGACTACAGCTCATGCTTGGCGCAGTTGTCGATGAGAATGTGGATGTTTAGAAGGGGAAAGTTATCTTTCGGGCTGGCCCGATTGAGGTCTCGGTAGTCCATGCAGATCCGAATCTTTCCGTCCTTCTTAGGTATTGGCACTATATTGGCCAACCAAGTGGGGTAGGACGTCACCTCCACTATTCTGGATTTGATCTGTTTTTCCACTTCGTCCTTTATCCTGATACTCATGTTCGATTTAAATGTCCGGGTCTTTTGCTTGATCGGAGAAAAACCTTCTTTGATGGGTAATATGTGAGCCACTATCTCAGTGCTCAGTACTGGCATGTCGGCATATGATCAGGCGAAGACATCCTCATATTCCCTCAATAGAGCTATGAGCTTTTCTTTCTGTGGCACTTCCAAATGCGCGATAATTTGTGTCTCTTTAACATTCCCTTCGTCACCGAGGTTGATTATCTTGGTTTCATCCATGTTTGGTTTTTTCTTGTCATCCAATTGTTCTACCAGGCCTTCTAGGATCATCGTCTCCTCATCGTATTTCTCATACTCTTGTTTATCATTCTCCTGGCTCGTTTCTCGACATGTCATGATATTTTCGGTTGTTTTATTATTATTATTATTACCGAAAAAAGGAGACAAAGTAAAGTTAGGTTTTATTATTGTTCATTATGCATTGTTATAAAGAATGTTTTATTGTTGTTAGAAAAAAAAATGTTTTTACGTAAATCGAGGCTTTCATTGATTTGAAAGTAATTGATTACAAACTGTGGTCCTGGTCCGGAACAATGTTGACACCTAATTTTCACCTCATAAAATGTGTATTTTAATTTTCAAAGTTCCTGAGTCCAAGACGGAGTAAGGATGCTCTTAAAAAAATCAAAAAATTCAAAAATCCCGAGAAAATTGCAGAAATTGGCATCTTAATTATTATTTCATAAAAATTGACGATTGCAAGAAAATTACGAGTTATTTACTTTCATAAATATAATTTGAAATGAAGATACGTATCCCGCTCCGTCTAGCTCGGAAAAATTGATAATTGAAACAACATACTAATTACGGCTCATTTTGATTGCATTTTTCACATTTCTAAATATTATCCAGAACCATGTCAATATTGGGCTCATATTAACGCTCGTATTTTAAAAAGACGTATTATAAATTTTTTTTCCGTCAAAAGTCATTTTACAAAAAGGGTTTTAGACAAATACGTTTTTAAAAAGAAGATGTATTTATTTTTAAAAGTGAGATACAAGGTTTGGAAAAGGTCTTTTATTTAAACTGGGGGTTCATTTTAAATACTTTAAAAACTTCGGGGGGGGGGGGGGGGCTTTATATTAAAAGGGGGAGTGAAAAGTTTAATAAAATAACTTTTCAACTCAACCCCCCCCCCCACCATTTTCCCATTTCCACCCTGACCCTTTCTCTTTTCTTCTCAGGCGAAAATGATGACTTTTCTAGGGTTTGATTAGTGATCAAATTCGCGGCGTTTCATGGCTATTTTACGCCGGATTCTTTGAGGGCTTTTGTCCTCTACCATGTTTCCTCATGATTGCTAGGTTTATTTTTGTGTAATTCGTATTTTTTGATCTCGAATTTGACTTGTATATTGGGATGTTGCTCG
This sequence comes from Lycium ferocissimum, assembly GCF_029784015.1. Taxonomy (NCBI): domain Eukaryota; kingdom Viridiplantae; phylum Streptophyta; class Magnoliopsida; order Solanales; family Solanaceae; genus Lycium; species Lycium ferocissimum. The sequence goes on along the minus strand of NW_026714933.1, from coordinate 16,925 downwards.
ATTCCTTCATGTGTGTGGTTGCCATGGGCGGATCCTCGAGCTCTTGGCCATCTTGTGCACCACACACAACAAAGAGAAGGACCTAGGGATAATTCCCATGAGTTCGTTCAATTTGAGTGCTATTTTGGGGATTCGATCTTATTTTGGTACTATTGTATCGTTGGAACGTGCTGGTTTTTGTTTTATTGGTGACTAAGCGTACTATCCTAGGATTTTTTTATTTTATTGGCTTTTATTTGAATTTTTAGGGTACAATTAGTTGGATTCTTAGCTGTATTATGTGATTTATCTGAAATTGTGTTTGGAAATAGTACGAATTGGTACAATTTTGAGAAAATTCCTTTTGTCCTATCTGATTTTGAGAATTATTTGGGGGTATTTTGGAATTGGGGTGAAAATTTATTTCAGGAGAACACCTAGAACTTTCCATTTTGGTCTTTAGGGTTCTCATTTGTGTCCTATAAATATCTAGTGTTCATGACTAGTAAAGGATCCCCAACTTTTCATTCCCCACGGCTAAGGTTGAATTTTTTAAAGTTTCTATACTAGCTTTACACATATTAATATACTACCCCCCTAAAATACCTATACAAATATAATACTACTTAATATACACTATAATCATATCAATATACTACAAGACCACATAAAAAAACTACTATTTTTGGAAAATCTCAGAGTTAAGGGCTGTTTAAAGGTTTTTGGTTGTTAGTGTTTGAAGTTTGAAGATTCAATCCCCATTTTGATCCTTAGGTTGCCTTACAAAAAGGTAATGCTACTATTCTAGCCTACTTTACTCTAATTCTAGCCTATATTGTTAATTGTATTGTTTGAATCATGTTGTGATATTTTAGCTTTTGAAACTGTTTAGGTGTGTAAAATGAGATAATGGAGTTGTTTGAATGTTTCTAGTGTTGTTTAATACAGTTTAGAACTAAAAATGGCTATTTGATTATGGAAGAATTATTTGAAACCTCTGCTTACTGTTCTATTGGTTTTTTTACACTATGGAAGATTGGACTTGTAGATTTTGAGTTATAGTATGGTTATGAGTGATGGCATGATGTTGTTTGAAGGATTTTTTGCTTTGGAAATAGCTTTAGATAGGTGACAGGGTCTGTTTGGTGTTGAGTTTATAGTTTCATTTGTTTTTCCTCTTTGTTTTTGTATCTGGAATTGATTCTATACCTTAAGGTAGTTGTTAGTTTGTTTTCTTGATGTGGTTTAAGGTGTTTCATGTCTTGACATGGTCCTAAAATGAATGAGGGGTCTATTTTAGTTTGATGATTATGTCCATCATTTTCTTGCTGTCAAGTTGCTAAAAATCTGATACATGATAGGGTAAATGACCTCTAACTTGACTTGTAGATTGTGCATCCTCTTGTATGTGAAAAAATGATTTCAAAACCTTAAGTCACTAACTACAAGTTAGCTTGTAAACCTGAAACTTTGGAAATCTGTTACATGTTCATTTTTTTTAATTGAAACTGAAAACTAAGTAGCTTGTTGCCCTTATAAACTTCACTGAGCAAGTTTAAGAAGATGTAAAACTGATTTGGAATGTAGTTTGTAAGGTTTTTGAAACCACAAAGTTGCTAGTGTAAGGCTAGTTGTCAAATTAAAACCTGTTTGGCTAAAATGAAGTACTAATTAGTTCTTATACGCTTATGTGTGTTTATTTGAAGTTTTGAGAGTTGAGGATATAAAATAGGTTGGAAAGTTCCTTTATTTTGACATTTACTCTGTTTTGAAGACCCCTTAAGTCAAATAAGTTTGAATAAATGAATCAGTTTGAAGAAATAAGCAAAAAGGTCTAAGTTAGTGTTATATTTATTGTGAAATTTCAGAATTTATAAAAGTTGATTTCATCTTACTTTGTACTTCTTAAGTGTGTAGCCTGCTTCCCTTTTATAACCAAGTTCTTACCTAGATTATTTAGCTAACTATTTGCCTAAAAAAATAGCTTGCCTTACTTGAATATCCATAACTAGGCATCTGAGAATAGAAAAATAGAACTAAAATAGGAAGAACCTTATAAAGTCTTAGTTTAACCTCTCTTCACTTATGAATAGTCTAAAATGTGAACCAAATCATTTTGTCATTACATAACTTGCTATGTGCTCATTCCAGTACCTTAAAATAGGATAATCTACCCTATGTGAGTTCTTATCTTTGAATTCTTTGTGGAGTGGCACAATTTTGTGGAAAATTTTGAGATATGTGACTTGATATGGAAAACTTGTTTGTAGTTTGCTTTCCTGACCATGCAGCGTTCATTTAATTGTTATGTAGGGTCATGATGGTCCATTTAGGATAATAACTCATAAGATATTTTGATCCTAGTTATACCCATATTGAACTTGCTAGGTGGTTGTTTGATATCACCTAGTTATTAAGGTTTTGAATACCTCACAGAATTGGCATTGTTGAGTCTCTTGGGATTTTGCCTTAGCTTATGTTTGGGAAACCCATCTGTGCATCATTTTAAGACTCACCAACCTCTTTACATTTCTATAAAAAATGCAACTTGGGATTTTGGCTTTGGGATTCGGTTTGGACTACATTTCTATAAATGTATTTTAAAAGCTTTGTTGAGTGCACATTTTGGAAAGTCTAAAAACTGAAAATCACATTGAGAATAAACTGGTGCTGTTTCACTTCTTATTTAAATTTGCAACATAGTTAATGTGATAATGAATCTCTATGCTACTCCTCTGCATTAACACCTCTGAAAAATGCTTTTGAACTTGGTTCATGTGTAGCTTGTTTGCTTGAGACTGCTTGGTTTCCCTTTTGTGCTAGATGAATTACTCCATGGCACTCTTGTTTTGAACATGTTGGAGACTAGCCTTGAAACTGTGAATTGTAGTAAGCTTTGTGATTGTTTGTTAGTCCTAATTAGCAGCTAAAACCTTTAAGTTTGGAGTCATGGTATACTTGAGCTCTTTCTGTGTGATATAAGTAGGGTGCTTGAAGGTTGATAGTTGTTGAATACTTAGTATATATTAGTGTATATGGAGGGTATGCCCTTTAAAGGGTTTTGCTCTCCATATGAGGTGTATTAGGGGTATATCGTGTATATCATAGTTTGGTACTTAGAAATTTTTTTGAGAAAAGAGAATGGCTTGGGCCTGTTGCTTGTGATTGGGCCTGTTATACGTGTCTCTGAAACTTGAGTCCTCTTTATTTGTCTAAATTATGCCTATGGGATTTATTATTATAAGGGCTTGGCCCAATGATGTTGTAATTCTATTTTTGGCTTTGTAATAATTTAATTCTTGTACTTAGTTTAATTCATGGATGCGTTCTAATGTCATTCATACTCTTTTTGCACACTTTGTCCATCCAACCCGTTGGTGGGTCTCAACGAGGTCCACTAACACTTTAGATCGAGTCTGCCAACCTTGGAGCAAAATAAAAATAAAAAATGGAGCATACGCTTGGATCGCGAGGACATTGCATTTATATTCTTCTGTTGGGCTTGGTCGGCCTAATTACTCATCCTTATTTTATGCAATTTCAATTTTACTTGTGTATTTATTTATAAATTGAAACTTTTAAAAATGTCCCCATTTAAAGTTAGACGTAAAAAAATTCAATTTTTATATTGTAAAAATTGATTTTGAAAAAAATTAAAAATAACTGTGATTTTAAAATAAAGGACGGATTATGATTTAGTATAAATTAGACTAAAAAAATCAATTTTAAAAAAATTGGGACTTGATTGGAACATTTTTGAAAAAAAAAATGACTATTGACCCGCTATTATATGGACATTTTGACTAATTCTCTTGGACTATTTTTTGGATTAAAGACTTGGACTAAAAATATAAAAAGACTAAAATTGGACTATAAAAAATGGTTAAAATATGGATAATAATAGTATGCCTAAAAAATATTTTTCTACACTTAAAAAATTTTAAAACTAAAAACTTTTTCTAAACTCGGGTGGGCTTACCTAGTGTTCTACAAAAGCGTTAACCTAGGTGTTCTAGTCTGAAACCCAAAACGCCCAATTTTGGGCAAAACTGTACCATTTTTATTTCTTGAAAAATGTGATATTTTGCATGAATGACTAACTTTTATTTGCGGAAATATAAAAAAAAGTTTTTTTATCACAAACAATTTATATTGTACAAAATGCATACTATTAGAACCCGTAGGTCAACCGTATTTTACGGATCCTTAATACCGGGGTGCCTAACACCTTCCCCGGGGGATCACCAAAACCCTTACCCAAACTTTGGTATAGATTAGTTTCTTTTAAAACTTAACCGTTTTAAATGAACCCTTTCGAACTGGTTTTCCTAATTTCCTAAAAATTAGGTGGCGACTCTAAAATAATATCCATTTAGAGTACCATCCACGTAGAAGTATATTTTTTTCCTTTTTCCCGGTACGATTGACAACCGTACTTCCCCGGGACACTTTCCTTTTTAAATGAGGCAAGTGCAAATACGAATCGGAAAAAATATGAACCGCTACAGATGGCGACTCCGCTGGGGAAAATTTAAGGTTCTAACCATAAGGGTTCCAATAATTTGTTTGCTTTGTATGATATAAATTGTCTAAGTGATATAAACTGTTTATGTGTTTAAATTCCCGCAAAATATATTTCATTCATGCATGCATACTCCGCCACTCCTGGCATTTATTTTATACTTTTTTCAAGGGTGACGACGCGGGATGAGCTGCGGTCATACCTTCACTAAAAAAACCCTTTTTGCTATATTCTTTGGAGGTCTCTAAGGTCGAGTGGGCATGCGGTCATCCCACAGCCTTAGAGAGCCCACCCCCAGCTTGTCCGCTTGGGTAACCTGTGTCATTTGCTTGAAAAACCACTCTAGAATAACTAGTGTAGAGCGAAGCCAAATCCTTACTGATATAGCGCATGCTGACCATAGACCGGTTTGGGTATCTCAGACCTACCTGAATCGGACAGGATAGACACCTTACTGTGTTCAGATGGTGTAAAAACCTGAAGACACTGCATCCCACTACTTGCTATTTGGAAGCATTATTGTGCCTTGTGTGAAATAAATTACTGTTCCTGGGGGCGGGGAACTAACAATGTTTTGTCTTGCAAATGTCTCCTAATGTGCAGTTTGATATGATTGTGGGTCCACCACCAGGTTTAGTGATGTGGTGGGAAGGTTTGACTAATGATCAGAAGAAAGAGATAAAGGGTTGCATAGGGCATCTACCTTCGTTGATGAATATGACTGGGGATCCGGGTTTGCTAGAGATTATTACTGGTTATTGGGATAATGACAGAATGGTGTTCAGATTTGGAGAAATAGAGATGACTCCCACTTTAGAAGAGATTAGAGATGTCTTGGAAAGCGTGGGAAGCGCTAACAGGTCCAAAAAGAAGTTAGCTCAAAATATCCTCATCCCTCACAAACCTACCCCAAAAGAAATCAAAGACATGTTTGCTGTCAACAAAGCCGATTGGGCACAGGGACCCACTATAGCCTTTAGAGAGTTATATGGGAGGTATTCATCCAAACGGGGGGTACGAAAACCACATTCTTGAGTTTTCTTCACTCCAATCCTGGGAAGCTAACCAAACACTAGCCTTTATCACCTGCCTATTGGGAACCATGGTATTTCCACTAAATGCCTCCCTAGCTATTGACACCCGGGTTGTCTTTGTTGCCCATGTTGTTCTTAGAGGAGTTACAACGAATGGGCTTACCAAATATTTTGACATTATCCCTATCATCCTATCAGATATATACCGAGCTTTAGGAAAGTGCCACAACCATTATTATTACTTCCAGGGTTGCAACCTCTTAGTCCAATGGTGGATACTTAAACATTTAGATAGGAGTGGTTTATCTTCCCACCGAGATCCGGCCCTGAGAGAGGATGATTTGGGAGTCACCACCGTGCCTTGTTGTGGGGTTCAAGATAAAAAAGAATGGGCTCATATCTTTTCCAGACTGAGAGAAGAACATATCAGGTGGAGGGTACTTGATTTTCATTCCAAGACTGTTTGTGTTAAGAGCCGTAGGCATCCATATTTACCGCTTATGGGCATTAGGGGGATCAGACCCTACGCACCATTGAGAGTACTTAGACAGTTTGGTATGAGACAGGTTATCCCAAATGTGGGAGATATGGGAGAGTTTGTACGAGATTACGAAGAAGGTCATATCGAGGGTATAAAGGATGCCAGAAAAGATTGGAAGAATGTGATAAGGGAAGATAAGTTGGATGAGGATCCAAACAATCCAAGTCATGATGAAGACTACTACGAGTGGCTTAGGGCTGAGCTAGCTGGTACTGCTACTCCAGGACCGTATCTGTACAAATTTCCCGTAGATAGGGAAGCCGCAAATGCAATTCAGGTTAGAAGAATGAAACGACGGGTGGAAGGAAGAGAAGCGGATCATCAAGCAAAAATAGAATATGACCAAGAGATAATTAAGAGTTTAACAGACGAGGTGGATGCCTCATTGAAGAGCTTAGAATGGCTTGACACTTTTGTTAAGGGAGCCATAGATACAGGGACGTCATTGACTGATGATCAGAGGGGTCAGTGGATCGGGACAGCATTGATGCCGGCCCATATAGCCATTCAGACCGCCCTTCGAAGGGCCAAGAAGGCACGGGCTGAGAGAGAGCAGATTTCGATCCGAGGAGTGGACTTCTTTTGATGTTTTGCATTTATTTACTTTAAAAGCCTTGTAATCCCACTTGGGAAGATATTATTAATGAAAAGCATTGGGATTTTTATTTTTGGGAACAAATAAATTTGTTTTACATATGGCACAATTTTGCTTCATGCGTTAGTAGCCTTGGAGTAACGAGGTATAGGAAAATGAATTATATACTGTCTAAATGCTTATCTGATATAACTACTTTGTGTGAAAATCATATATATTATTAAAACTCTTGATTGGTCCACATTCCGGACACTACCCAAAAGAAAAAAACCAAGAAAACAACCACTAAAACTAAATTTAGCTCCACTTTTAAAAGGTTGATTTGCTAATAGGAAATGGAGACTCCAGACAACATGAGTGCGACTTCTCCTTACGTCAACCTAGTCAGTGACGATGAGAACATGGAAGCGACAAGTAAGAAAAACCGACAGTGGGACGATAGTATGGCCTGACTACTGCTAGAATGAAAGAAGCTGTCCAAACCACTAAGGCGGCCAATGAGAAGATGAAAGAAGCTGAAACTCTCCTAGCTTATGTTGAGGAGCTAACTAAGCAACACCCTGCCAATCGGGTAAAACAGGGAAAGATACCTGAAGCACCACTTGGGAGTTATGTCCCACTCAGTCAACAAGAAGGGCTTGACCCCATACCTTACGGAGATGACGAACTACTTATCCCCAATTTGAAAGTCTATGGAGACCCGCGCGAATCTCAGCTCGAGGAACCTCCGATTTCATGCACAATTGTTCTCAAGGGCACAAGATCACATAATTGGGGTACGCCGGTAGAAATGTCCAAACAAGAACTCTTAGAGACTTTGGGGAGTTTTGGAGTGTACGCGCAAAGCCCAAATCTGTTGCCGCCATGTGCTCCTTCCATGATCTACAAAAAATGCCTCTACCACCGAAGTCAGTCGGGGCATACAACCAATGAGTGTGGAGCGCCGGAAAGGAAGTTGATCCAATGGATTGACCAAGGGAGAATTAGCCAACTATGGGGGCCCCACTCTTTCCTGACCCATGACCAAGGGAAAAATCATCCAGAAAATATATCGAGGGTTAGGTTCTGGAGAAGCGACTTCTCCAAATTCGAGGAGTCATATGCCAGGATTCACTCCCTACTGTGTAGTGTGAAGAAGATAAGAGCAGTGCCGCAAACCTATCAGGGTCGCCCAGGATCTCCAAGAAAGGGTTTGCGTATTTCATCATGGTCGCCCTGGCCACGACATTGAGGAATGTGTGGATTTCAAGCTTGAATTGGAACGCCTCGTGAATGAAGGCCATGTTTGGATTGTCGCAGGAAGACAAGGTTAGAAGATGAAGATGAAGAAGACAATGAAGACCTGCTTAGTATGGTTGGGTAGAAAAACATAAGTATCCCTTTACCGCTTTCAATAAGATAGAATATCCCTTTCCTTTTTATGTAAACGGAACCACGCCGACCTGATGTCCCGTTGGGGATACGTGGGAAGCCTACATAAGGCCTGGTCAGGGTAGAAAACTAAGTTTCGGGTAGCATAGGAAAAAACCTTTTCTGTGTATGCCTGAACTACGGATGGACCTGATTTCCCTTTGGTGGGATACGTAGGCAGTCTATTTAAGACTCGGTCCTTTTATAATAAAAATTAAAATCCCCCTTAGTATAGGATGGGTAGAAGCAAATCAACCATGAAGACCACTTACCAAAAATCAATATTCCTAAGAACACAAAAAGACCAAAATACCCTTGGAATGTAAATCAATCAAGAGTTGAAATAAAATATATGAATCTATGTGCTATAAACTGCAAACAACGTGATATCTTGTGTTTCGTGCTTAAATCTAACACTAACTTGGGAGCCTTTGAGTTGTTTTCTCTTATAGACAGGGGTCGATTCGCTGGCACCAGTTACTCGATCAAAAGCTGCTGCAGCGTCCTTAAACCCTCAAGAAGAAAACATGCCTGAGACTCCGCCACCAAACAACAACCAAAACAAAACTGCTTTAGTCGAGGGTACCCCAACAGCTGACATAGCTGGAATGCCTTTGGAAGAGGCCGTTAACCTGCTAATAAGGCAATTAGCTAAAGCTAGAGAAGAAGCAGCCCGCCTGAGGGCTGAAAAAGAAAATGCTACTAATACTGAGGCTAGAAGGCCTGCACCCATTTTCCCAAATTTGGACTTACCAATCCCTGACCATTTCCCACAAACTCAGACTGGGGCTACTTTTCAAACTCCACTGCACCGAAACACCACCCATGTGGGGGATTCCTCCCACCAAACACCAGCTTTCCAAACACCTGCTCACGCTACAACATCCCATAACACAAACACTTATCAAGCCCCTCGGGCAGCAGGAATTCCTACAATCCGCCCCGTGCAACCAAATGTTACTTTTCAAGACCATGTCACCCATATTGACTCCTCGCTAGAACTGGAGAACATGAAAATGTTCTTTGAGGCAAGAATAGACAAAATCGAGAAGGAGATGGGGAAGAAAATTGCTGAACTAGAACATGGCTCTAAAAAGAAAGAGGGGCTAAGATACTCTGATTTGTGCATACATCCGGACTTGGGTCTACCAGAAGGTTTCAAAATTCCCAAATTCGACCATTTCAATGGATCGGGCAATCCCAGGGCCCACTTAAGAGCTTATTGCGACCAGTTGGTCGGAAATGGTGGAAATGAAGCTTTGCTCATGAGATTATTCAGTCGAAGTCTGTCAGGAACAGCCATGGAGTGGTTTATCTCACAAGACATCAGTCGATGGAAGACATTGGAAGAGATGGCAAGTTCATTCATGGAAAGATTCCGCTTCAATGTGGAAACCGTGCCCGATCATTTCTCATTGGAGAAAATCCGTAAGAAATCGACCGAAACCTACAGAGAATATGCCAGTCATTGGAGAGATGAGGCGGCGCGTGTGCAACCACCTATGACTGAAGCTGAGCTTGTAGCTGCATTTATACGGTACCAAGAAGCTGATTGTTTTGACAAAATGATAACTATGAAAGGGAGCTCCTTTGCAGATTTAGTCGCCGTTGGGGAAGACATCGAAGATGGCCTCAAGACCGGCAGGATTGTCAGTGTATTAAATAGATCAGGTGCGTCTGGCGCCACGAGCGGCAAAAAGAAGAGAGAAGATGTAGCTTATGTTTCTAGAGCTACTAGCCCAAAAAGCCGAGGAAAAGAGATAACCCACAAAAATCAAGACAACTACCAATCGCCTCCACCAACCAGCTATATAACCACTTCACCCCAATATAGCCCAATGTCTGTGTGCTACGCACAACCTGGCTACCAAGCTCCACAACCAAATTACCAAATACCAGCACCTAGCAACCAAGCTCCACGACCAAATTATCGAATGCCAGCACCCAATAACCAAGCTCCACAAAATCAGACTTTCCAAAACCAGCCTCCACCAACAAACTATGAGGCACCACAAAAGAAACCTCTGAGAGTATTCACTCCTTTACCAGAATCAAGGGCTAGTTTGTTTGCCAAACTAAGAGACGCCGGTCGAATGAATGTTGTTCCACCAAAACCTGCTAACCCAAGGATCGATGGTATAGGCCAGATTTCACTTGCGCCTATCATTCTAACCAAGTTGGCCATACCACCGAATATTGCATAAACTTAAGGCACAAGCTACAAGATATGATTGACAATCATGAGCTTATCCTGGAACCAACACCTCCAAATGTGGACACAAATCCTCTCCCGAAGCATGGAGGGAATCAAATTCACATGATAGAAAGAGGTGATGAATGGGAAGAGAGCCTTATGATCATTTGTCCAGATATTGAAGGATTGGAAAGCACCGTCGCCTCGTTGTCCTTACAAGAGCGAAAAGAAGTGTTAGGCCCTTTGACAAGGAAATCTGAGATATCCCAGTCATCTGTTGTAGCCAAGAAAGAGCCCTTCGTGCTCAAATATCCCTCAATAGTCGCTCGAATTCAGAACGAGCCATTCGTACTCAAAACATCAGGGCCAGTTGAGAATGCACCTTTTGTGATCAAACCACCGCACCTGACGATGGTCAATAAAGGAAAAGAGATAGCCGCTGTGGTTCAGGGTATGACCAGGTCTGGAAGGTGTTATGCTCCAGAAGAGCCTGTACTCGAAGCGCCACGTCGCGAAAATCCTCAGAAAAGACCAATCACTGAAGGCGAAGCTGAAAACTTTTGGAGGCAAATGCCAGTCAAGGATTATTCGATTGTTGAGCACCTGCATAAGACTCCTGCCAGGATATCAGTAATTTCATTATTACTCAGTTCGTCTCAACATCGCTTAGCCTTAATGAAAGCTTTGGATGAAGTCCAAGTGCCCGCCAGCACTACAAGTGAAACATTGGCCGAGATTGTAGGGTATGTTGTACGAGCGCATAGGCTATCATTTTCTGACGATGAATTACCAAGAGAGGGTAAGACCCACAACAAGGCCTTACACATAATAGTCAAATGCCGCGATAAGATTATCCCTCAAGTGCTGATTGATGGAGGGGCTAGGTTGAATGTATGCCCCGTGACGACTTTGAAACAACTTGGATATGATGTTGGCAAAATCCGCCAGAGTCGAACAAATGTAAAAGCTTATGATGGCGCAACCAGTGACCCAATTGGAGAAATAGATCTACACATACAAATGGGTCCCGCAAAGTTCGTGGTGGAGTTCGTAATCATGGATATCAAAACAAACTACAACTTATTATTGGGACGACCATGGTTGCACGCCGCTGGGGTTGTGGCATCTTCACTGCACCAGTCTCTCAAATTTATATGGGATGATCAAGACGTTGTGATTCATGGTAAAGAAAGTATACACAACTATCCGAAAAATTCTGTACCGGTCATAGAGAAGTCACCAGTTGGTGCTGATTTTCACACTTCACACCGTTGAATTAGCCATGATAGATCGCAGGGGAGATGATGAAGATATCCCTATGCCACCGGTCTACAAAATGGTTGCTACGACTATGATAAGAAGTGGGTTTGAGCCCGGAAAGGTCTAGGAAGGAACTTACAAGGAATCAAAGAACCAGTGAGTATCAAAAATGGGAAATATCGATTTGGGGTTGGATACGAGCCATGTGAGGCAGAAGAAGAAGAAGAACTTGGACCAAGAGGTCCTATTGAAATGAGAAAGCCATTTCCTCATCTATACCAGTCCTTCACAACATGCCCATTGATCACAACGAATGAAGATCCAAAAAGAGGGTTTAAGGACGTTGTTTTGGGAAGAGGAATGCGCACCATCATTGAAGAATGCTTTGAAGCATTGGAGATTCATCATGCTTGAGCCGAGAGAAACAACAAGTGGATGGACTTCTACCCCGTTGTTCACCTTGCGGTAGAAAGAATGCTCACTTTAAAAAAAAAGGTGAAAGTCGGCTTTGAGGCCCGGCTTGTCGCTTTTTCATGTTTTCTTATTATGTGTTGTTTAATAATGGAAATGGCTCGATGTTCCATTCCGAGTTAGGACTACAGTTTGTATCACTCTTTTTAAAATTTCAATGAAAACGCCTCAAAGTTTACAATAAGACAAAATCGCTTTACTTTATATATATATATATATATATATATATATATATATATATATATATATATATATATATATACGTTACTTTTACATGATTAATAACTGTGTTATTTTGCTTTACGGTAATAATACAGAAGCCACAAATAATGTCATGACATGTTACGAAACAAGTAAAAACGACGACGAACAAAACAACGATCAAGAAGAAGAGATAACTGAACCGGAAGGATTGATAGACGTCGAAGAGGAATATGAAAATAGACCAACACCAAACCTAGAGGAAACAGAGGCAGTTAATCTAGGAAATGAGGAATTGATTCGGGAAACCAGAATAAGTGTACATCTGACAGAGATTGAGAAAGAAGGGTATCGGAGCTTGTTGAAAGAGTATGAAGATGTTTTTGCTTGGTCATACGCCGATATGTCGGGTTTGAGTACGAACATTATTGCCCATAGGTTGCCGATCCTAGAAGGATTCGCCCCGGTAAAATAGAAAATCAGGCAGCCTAAGCCTGATGTCAGCATCCGAATTAAAGAAGAAGTAGAAAAATAGATTCAGTCGGGAGTTGTGGAAGTGACACCATACCCGACATGGTTAGCGAACATAGTCCCGGTACCAAAGAAAGATGGGAAAATAAGGATCTGTGTGGACTATCGTGATCTTAACCGCGCTAGCCCAAAGGATAATTTTTCACTCCCAAACATTCACATACTTATTGACAATTGCGCCAAGCATGAGGTGCAATCTTTTATGGATTGTTACGCGGGCTATCATCAAATACTGATGGATGAAGAAGATGCTCAAAAGATGGCATTCATCACACCATGGGGGGTATATCATTACCGGGTAATGCCTTTTAGGCTCAAGAATGCCGGCACTACTTACATGAGGGCGATGACCGCCATCTTTCATGATATGATGCATAGAGAGATTGAGGTATATGTGGACGACATCGTCATCAAGTCCCGAGTGGGTGAGGATCATCTTGAGCATTTAAGAAAATTCTTCGACAGACTCCGCAAGTACGATTTGAAGTTGAATCCTGCAAAATGCGCATTTGGAGTGCCCGCCGGAAAGTTGCTAGGATTCATAGTCAGTCGTCGTGGTATTGAGTTGGATCCCACAAAGATCAAAGCAATTCAAGAACTCCCACCACCAACGACAAAGAAAGAGGTCATGAGTTTCTTAGGAAGGTTGAATTACATTGGACGCTTCATTGCTCAGTCCACAGTAATTGTAGAACCAATTCTCAAACTCCTCAAGAAAGATGCTCCAACTAAATGGACAGAAGATTGTCAGAAAGCCTTTGACACAATCAAAAGATACTTGTCAAATCCACCCATTTTGGTCCCGCCAAGGCCGGGAAGCCCTTTACTGCTGTACATGTCAGTATCAGAGAATGCTTTTGGGTGCATGTTGGCACAAAATGACGAAACAGGCAAGAAAGAGAGAGCCATCTATTACATCAGTAAGAAGTTCACACCATGTGAATCCAAATATTCCTTGGTGGAAAAGACGTGTTGCGCTCTAACCTGGGTGTCTCAGAAATTAAGACATTATATGGCTGCATACACGACTCATTTGATCTCAAGAATGGACCCCTAAGGTACATCTTTCGCCAACCTATGCCGATAGGGAAGCTGGCCAAATGGCAAATGCTATTGAGTGAGTTCGACATCCAATACGTCGCACAGAAAGCAGTTAAGGGGCAAGCATTAGCAGATTTACTAGCAGGAAGCCCAGTGGATGACAACCCCGTACCTTTGTGGACTTACTTCCCGGATGAAGAAGTGATGACAATTGAGGGCGAAGAAAATGAAGATGAATTAGGCTAGAAAGTATACTTTGATGGAGCGGTCAACTTTAAAGGATCAGGAATCGGAGCCGTTTTGGTTTCAGACTCAGGCCAATATTATCCAGTGGCCGCCAAGTTGAACTTCAATTGTACCAACAACATGGCTGAATACGAAGCATGTATCATGGGTCTTCATCTAGCCCTTGACATGGATGTGAAAGATCTTCAGGTAATTGGCAACTCGAATTTGTTGATTCATCAAGTTCGAGGAGAATGGGCCACCAAAAATGAGAAGATCATACCATATGTTGGACTTGTGCAAAGACTGGCGGATCAGTTCCAAGAAGTCAAGTTCAAACATATACCAAGAACCCAGAATGAGTTTGTTGATGCATTGGCAACAATAGCATCCATGATTCAGCATCCTGACAGTAAATACATTGATCCAGTCAAAATCAAAATTAGAGATCGACCAGCCCACTGTGCTTTTGTAGAAGCAGAGATTTATGGAAAACCTTGGTACGTCGACATAAAAATGTATTTAGAAAAGGAGAATATCCAGAAGGAATTATCATCAATTAAAAGAAGACTATTAGGAAGTTGGCGAATTCTTTCTTCCTCAACAAGAATGTTCTGTACAAAAGAGCCCCGAATTTGGGATTGCATAGATCCGTTGACTCCGTCGAAGCCACAAGATTGATTGAAGAAGTGTATGCTGGAACCTGCAGGCCTCACGTGAATGGGTTCGTGCTAGCGAAGAAAATCTTAAGAACAGGTTATTACTGGATGACCATGGAGAATGATTGTAGCAAATTCGTCTAAAAATGCCACAAGTGTCATCTTGATAAAGGTTCCTCCAATAGAACTAAACGCAATGACATCACCTTGGCCATTCGTCGCTTAGGGCATGGACGTCATAGGGCCAATCGAGCCGGCAACGTCAAACAAACACCGTTTCATTTTGGTCTCCATAGACTACTTCACCAAGTGGGTGGAAGCAGCATCTTATGCATCAAGAATAAAGAAAGAAGGTAGTAAGCGAGATTTTGTGCGTAACAACATCATATGCCGATTCGCATCCCGAATCAATCATAACGTATAACGGGCTAATCTAATACCATTTGATGAAAGAAATATGCTCTCAATTTCGAATCACTCACCGAAATTCAACCTACATACGACCACAAATGAATGGAAATTTAGAAGCCAACAAAAACATCTAGAAGATCTTAAGAAAGATGATTGATAACTACAAACACTGGCATGAGCAATTGCCCTATGCATTATATCGCACTACTACCCGGGACTTAATCGGGGGCTACTCCATACTACTGGTGTATGGCACTAAAGCGAATACCAATAGGCGAGAAATCCCTTCACTTCGAATCATACAAGAAGCCGACCGGGACGTGCGAATGGATGCGAGGTATGAACAACTAGCTTTGATAGATGAAAAAGCGAATGATTCGTCGTCATTATGGTCAATCGTGTCACGACCCGGCCAAGTCAGCCACTATGCCCGAACTGGGCACCCGTACACACCCATTAACCAGAAACAGCATACAAATGATTTATACATATACAGAGATCAAACGTCAGACCATAGCTAGCATAATCAGATCTTATACATACAGAAATATAAAACGTCGCCCAAAGTATGGCACGCATACACATATACGGAACGGACGCTAAGCCGGTAAGGCTATCATAATACGGGGGGACGTCCAAATCATAATCATACAGACATAACCGAACAGTGACAACCCACAACCCACGCGTACATGTCTACAGACCTCTAAGAGTCATAACAGAACCATATGACGGGACAGGGCCCCGCCGTACTCCTGAATAGACATATACATACACACATATATAATGAAGGTGTCTGCACCAAAGCACAGGCTCCGGAACAAGGGAGCGCTCCAAGACAGCTGAACAGGAATCCTAAGGTCGGTGGATCATCCAAACAAGTATTTGTACCTACGTCAGACAAATGCCATGACCCCAAAGAAAGGGGTCGGACAATATGCGAGTATGCAAAGCATGAAATACGAAAACGAGGTCATAACCGAAGTAAGTAGTACAGAAAGTGAACATAATAACCGGAATGTCAAAGTGCTTGCATCCGAAATATAAATCGCACATACGAAGCGTAAGACAAATATAATAATCAGAATGCCAAAATGCTTAGCTTTTTTTTGAAAAACATTTCTGTCTCGTATATATAAAAAATAGAACAAATCATATGAGATGACATTAACCGATGTGGGATTCGCCTAAACCGGCCTTTTACTCACCCCCCTCACTTGGGACTCGGCGTGCTTTTAAAGGTTTGCCCACCACTAGGGTTGCCCTTCTACCACCGGGTTTGCCCCACCATTAGGTTGCTCCACACCGGCTACGATACCAACTGATCATAATCCGAATCGTCAAAATGCTTACTCCACAACATAAATCGTAAAGTAATATCACATATCATACGCACACATATCGCAACTTTGGCCCTCTAGTGCAGGGGACTTGGTGAATAAGATCATATCATCAAGTCATCACATATCATATCATATATTATGAGATTATCATATCATCAAGTCATCACATATCATATCACATACCCACGTCCCTTAATGGACCGTGAATGACAACATGGTCGCCTCTTTCCTCTAAGCGCCGCATAACTCATCATACCCGGAATGTTGCATATCTCAGAACACATCATACCTATCACATCATACTATAACACATCATATTTCATAGCTCATCATACTTCGGAAAACTCATCATACTTCGGAATAAAGCATAGTGCGCACGATGATATACGCCCGGGACTCGGCAAGGAAGTAACAATATTGTGCACGAAAGCGTGGTGAATACCATATGCAATGCAAAACATTTACAAAGACCCAATAGAATAATCAAAGCGAATCATCATTTATAAGC
>NW_026714932.1:0-22672 GCF_029784015.1 Lycium ferocissimum | reverse complement strand
ACGTCCATAATTCTCTACTCCGATCTCCTATCGATGAGTGGTTTGTTGCATTGGAAACTAGACTCGACGAACTTTATTTTAGGCTTTTGTTTCACCTTAAAACACTTCATTTGCTTAGAGATATTCGTCCCCCAAGTTGGACCAAAATTTTCACACAAAGCATTACACATCCTTTCTCCAAAGTCGTACTACTTCACTTCTTCCACTCATTTCCTTATAAAACCTTCCGGTATACCTTATATACATCCTTCACTTATTAAATATACTTAATAATGCTTGCTCTTTATATTCCAAAGTGGTTTTACTTAACCCTAACTCAACGTCCTTATGTTTCAAATTTGATAAGTGTTCTTCGAAGATACGGGGTGTAATATGGGATAATAGTTAACTAAGGGAATCAGAGATAAAAATAATTATGTTAGAAAGAAGATGTGGTTAAGTGTGAATTTGCCGTTCTTTGAAGATACGGGGTGTAACATGGGATAACAGTTAACTAAGGGAATCAGAGATAAAAATAATTATGTTTGAAAGAAGATGTGGTTAAGTGTGAATTTGCCTTAACTCTATCATCATTAGTTTGAACTCGGATTAACGGGTTCGTCATAAGTGTAATCGTGCCATAGTGAGGGAGTATTAGGTATATACGCCTTTAAGAGATTATAGTGGGGATATTGTTATAACCGATCTGGGAAAAGAATCGGGAAGGATAACTTAAGGAACATAACCATTATGCTTAATCGCAATAAAGTAATGTTGAATAAACATTTGGAATGTTAGGGTAAGAGAGATTGTGACAAGGATGTAAAGGATTGGAGAGTCTGACTAAGGAACTACAATGAGTCAATACAGTGTGTATCTAAGATCAATGGGTACAAAAAAGGATAGCCCGAGATGGCACCGAAGGAGTAAACGCAAAAGGAGCGCCGTATTTGAGAAAGGGAGCTGCCCACTAATAGGGAAACAAGGAGTAAGAAAAAGGGAGTACTTGCAGGACAACGAGTAGTTATGGAATGGCAAGGCCAGACTACGATAATGAAAACAGAAGGAGAGCGGGATACTAGTTGATACCTGATTACGGATATAAGAACAAAGAGGTGATGGGACATATAGATGAGTCCAATGAAGGAGTTAAGAAAGAACAAGAAGAGACTGATCAATTTATAGCATAAAGATATGGTGATCGGATTCTAAGAGGAACGCAACCGTTTTACGAAACCAACGGAGATGTTGTGGGTTTACATACTACAACATTAGAGGACCAATGTTTTTAAGGGAAGAAGGATGTTACACGTTGTAGTTTTGGACGTTGAGGTTCGTTCGGTGTTATTTGTTTTAATTGCGATTCAGAGTGATATGCGCCTATCTTATGGTTATGAGGGTTTAAGACCATGTATGAGAGGCATCAAAAGGATTGGAGGTTGATCGAGCGAAAAAGGAAAATTTGGACAAACTGACAGAAATTACCCTACGCGTTAGCGATGGAGCCTCGCGTTCGCGATGGCCATGAAAATTCCAGACCATCGCATTCGCGAGAGGACCTCGCGTTCGCGAAGGCCAATTATTAAGTCGGCTCCACCGACTTTGACCCCCTATATAAAAGGTAAGGATATCACAAAATTGAGTGATTTTCAAGTGGCAGAGTATAAGTTTAGGTTCGGATAGCACGCAGTTGTGATTGTAGTATCGTTTTGCGGTGGAATTTGGTTTGGATTCTAGGCGAACACTGAAGATATTGATGTTTTAGCAAGAACAAGGTATGAATCTCTCCCTATTGATATTAATCTTAGTTTCTTTACAGAGATAGAGCTGTTAAATAGTTATGAAATAATTTTGTTGGTGGAAATATGAAATAAGCACCATATGGGTGTTTATGAAGTACTTTGGTATTGAGAATATTATGGTTGATGTTGGTATTGTTGTTGTTGGTGGTGGTTGCTGAATTGAGATTTCAGGCTAGGCATATAAACAGGTGAGATGCTGCCCGATTTTCGGTAGGATATAAAATAGTTTGATTTGAAAACTTAGCACAAGTATAAAATAATGAGTCTAACAATAGTTTGAATCCCCTTAAATGTTGACTTACTAGCTCGGACGGATAAGCGTAGGTAGTTGGAGGCTGAACAGGTATGTTAAGGTGCGTCCCTTTCTTTCAGAGGCATGATTCCTATGTTACGATTCCACATATGTTTCCATTCCCTTCTTACCTCCGAAAGTTAGATGTTCATGATTCTTAAGAAAGTTCTTATGATACTAAAGATGAGATATTTTCTATGATGATTATGATGACGATGCCGATTTCATGTTTAAGGTTCCCAAGCTTATGGTTTCAATGTGAATATGAGAATGTTGAGCTATTTCTTAATTTCCTCAATTTTATTCATTGATGATGACTCTATTTCTAAAGATTCCAAAGTGTATGAATTGACGCTTTATGAGATTTATGATCTTATTCTAACTTTTCCCTTGATGTTATTCTTCATTGATAGTCTCACCTCATAATAATAGTTCATTTAAGGTAAGACATGGCGACCATGATGTTCCATAATACAATCGGAGGTTACCGACCTTACGTCACTCTGATAGAGCTACGGTTTTTACTTGAGCTACTATGCATGCTTCATGTTAAGTATATGATGATGATTACACCGCGCCTATACGGCCGGGCAGCACCACTACGGTGAGCATAGTGGGCGGCTTATAGATGATTACACCGCACCGATACGGCCGGGCTGCACCACTACAGTGAGCGCAGTGGGTGGCTTATGGATGATTACACCGTGCCTATATGGCCGGGCAGCAGCACTACGGTGAGCGTAGTGGGCGGCTTATGGATGATCACACCGTGTTTGTATGGCACGGGCAGCACCAGTAGTGGGCGACGTGAGATGATTACTGCGGACGCGGGCTAATGATGTTATTGATTCAGACAGTTTATGTATGTATGTGTGAGATGTTCTAAAGGTAAAAGTGAGCATGCATGATTCCGCCTCAAGAGGCAAGCAGTTACCGTTATTCTTTCATCTTATGATTTCTATACTTCCCTATTGTGTTATCATATATGCCTTGCATACTCAGTACATTGTTCGTACTGACGTCCT
Organism: Lycium ferocissimum; assembly: GCF_029784015.1. Taxonomy (NCBI): domain Eukaryota; kingdom Viridiplantae; phylum Streptophyta; class Magnoliopsida; order Solanales; family Solanaceae; genus Lycium; species Lycium ferocissimum. The sequence continues at coordinate 19,574 of NW_026714932.1, read as the reverse complement.
TTCTTTTATGGATGATGTGTTCATGCCCACAGGTAGACAGAGAGACGGTACGGACACCTAGGAGCCTTACCAGCGGCTGTACAGGAGCACTCCACTACTCCAGAGTTGCCGCTCATTGGTATAACCTTCTGTGTATACATTTGGGGCATGGCAGGGTCTTGTCCCGTCCTTATGATCTCAGTATTCTAGTCGAGGCTCCTAGATACTTATATGTGGGTAATAGATGTTATGAGACTTCTTTAGCATATACTTTGTATATAATTCTATAGCCTTATGGGCCTATGTGCGCATACATGTTTTTGGAGATATTTGGAGATTGTTTCATGGTAAGTCTGGTGTTCCGAATGATGTATGCTCAGGCTGAGTATGATTGAAAGCACGATGAGTGGTACTCGGTAGTCAACCCCAGGTACCCATCATAGCCCACTAGTTGGGTCGTGACATTCACGCTGCGCCTAAATCGCAACCAATGCAGTCAACATTTGAATAGCAGTTTGCATTGTACCAATCTCAAGTGCACACACAACAAGAATAAGCGGAGAGTGAGCGGTGCTTTGGAGGTTGTCTTGGATGTCTAACATCATTTACTCTTTACCCATGATCGAGCCCCCGAGATTTCGGTTAGCTCTCACGGGTTGTCCTCGGTTACTATTTTTGGATTGCGTTAGATCCATTTCTATAAGGCACGAATTAACGAGCAAATAAGAATGTTCGTAAAAGGACTTCAAGCTATACCGCACAATCTAGAATCAAGATGAATAGGAAACATATATAAATGTCCTGGGAGTTTCTCGATCATGCAAGTGATCAGGCTGCACAAGGAAAACTCCACTAGACACAGCCCCACAGACACCGATAATAACCCTAGGACGTATTTAAACCTAGGCTCTGATACCAAGCTTGTCACGCCCCAAAACCCACCCTAAACGTGACCGGCATCCGACATCATGAACAACATTGGAAGAGCCTAAACAATGTACTATTTACACTCGAACCCGCCAGGTTCAATATCACCTCCAATATTTTAAAAAATAAATTCAAACGAGTCATGATATATGAATTAAATCAGCGGAAGTCTTTAACATTATAAAAATTAATCAAACATATCACATGCCCAAGAGTTAAACAACTCGACAACTACCCATAAGAATGTATATTATGGAGCTTCTAAGATAAAGAATGATTGTCTAACGCATCGGGACAAAGCCTGTTAAAATGCTAAAATAATGAATAAATATAATGAGGGTGTCCCACGAATGAACATGTGGGCTCACCAAGTTAGCTGCAACAGGAAGTCCTTCCTAAGCGCCTGAAGTATCCAGAACCTGCTCTTCCCCGTTACCTAACATACCATCAAAAACAACAATGGTATGATTGAGTACGTCATACTCAGTGAGTGCCTCAGGGACAACAAGTAATACGAAAATAGAGTACAATAATACTTAAAGAAATCAGTTCTGAAAATCATGTGAAATCAATGTAAAAACAATTATTCAACCGGTGTATCTCAGTAAGCATTATCAAAGCCGATTAAAAAGCCTCTTGTCAAGTTACAACTTTCAAATAAGCCTTTCAAATTGATAATGATTATTAACAACAATTCCATGAAAGATAAAAATATCACACAAGCCAGTACAGGCCCAAGAATTACTCACATCGAAGGGATAACTGTAGAGGTTCCCTAATCACCGCGCACCACACTAGAATATGTAATTCTCGATGGCTATCCTTCCTCCCGAATAGCTAGGCATAAACCGCACTCCGGGTAGCAAACCCGGCAGTGACCACTCTTCCTCCTGAATGGCTAGGCAATTACCATACTAGGATCCATAGTGGCTACCCTTCCTCCTGACTAGCTAGGCCAAACACAACAATAAAGTTCATAGAATAAAAGCCGATTCACAATTTGTCTCAAAGTAGTCACTATCAATTAGCATTAAAGTTCATTATGCCATTACGAAGATCCATAATTTCATAGATAATCTTGAAAACGTTTCCACTTCTTTAAACAAGACTCCATTGTCATGGTTCAACATGAAAATATTATTACCAACCCTTAGCCATCATTATTGATCATCTCTTATAAAAGAAAACAATTATGATTTCATATACGCATATAGAGGATAATACAATCAAGGTTTAATATAGGCTTGTCCCCTCACACACACCAACCACAATCAAAGCATGAAATAAGGTTTTAAAGTATGAGAAATTCACCTTTTTACTCAATAAAGAGCTTTTGAGAAGAAGACATACATCCAAAATAAGATTTTAAAAGAGAGACATAAAAATTATCTTTATTGACAAAAGGGATTTTTTTAAAAAGAGACATACCTCAATTAAGCCTTACGTAACTCAACAATTTACTTTCTTAACGAAGAATACCCAAAACTCTAGCTTGTGTTACTTTGAGAAGGATTACTTGCGAACCCTCAATTTTTCATTCAAGAATTATGTTAAGAATCATGGGTTTAATGCTAGGATTGATTAATAACGTTAAAGATGTTCTTACCTTAATGTTTGGAGACTTGGAGAAAAGATTTTTGTCCATAGGGTTTATGAGAATGTGAATAAGTGATAAAATTAACTGAACCCACTATATATATACACAGCTGGCGGTGGGCAATATACACCCAGAAATGCGGTCTGTATTTCGAAATACGGGCTGTATTCTGTAGCTGTATTTAACGGTAACAAAACAGTGAGCAGTCTAGGGAACAGGTGACATACGCCCAAGGAATACGGACCGTATTCCATAATACGGGCCGCATTCTCTTGTCGTATTTTATGATAGCAAAATAGTGAGCAACCAAGGAAGGTGGGTGAAATACGCCCAAGTAATACGGGCCGTATTTCATAATACTGGCCGTATTCTTTGGCCGTATTTTACATTAACCAAAAACAGTGGAGTCCCATTCTCCAAGACACTTTCACACTTAATTTAGATTTACGGAGTGTTACATGGTTAGACTTCATATAGTGAAGCAAATTTTTAGATTATATTATCGGAGATAGCATGTGAACCTTCGGGTACGAAGTTAGGTTGGATATTGCCTTAGGTTCGGCCCTGTTGTGTGTTGGGACTAGCCACCCCGTTATGTGTGCTTAAATTATTCTATTGTGCTAGTTTGATGCCATGAGTAGTTGATAGATATTGGACTATGTGTTATCGCCTTAATTGGATAGAATTGACATACCCGTTATTGGTATTTGTACTTGGATATGTTGTTGGCGTACCAACCATTAGTACTTGTGATTTGGTTACATTATTGGCACACCCACTATCGGTATTGTGATATAGAGATATTGTTGTCATACCCACTGTTGGTATTGTGATATGAAACATTGTTGGCATACCCTGTTATTGATACTTGTGATATTGAACTTTGCTGTTGATGTTGATACATGAATTGCACTCATTCTCACTAATTCATGATGCATGGTTGATATCCAGTGATGATCCGGTATCGTTGATTGAGTAAACTGATATTTTGATAAACTCTTTTACTTGAGAGATAGTGAGAAGGCCGATGTTCGAAGATCAATCCCAGAGTCGTTGATTGTATGAAACTGATATTTGATAAACTCTTTTACTTGAGTGATGGTGAGAAGGCCGATGTCCGAAGATCAATTCTGGAATCGTTGATTGTATGAAACTAATATTTGATAAACTCTTTTACTTGAGTGATTGGGATATGGCTGATGTCCGATGATCTATTCCGGAATCGTTGTTGCATGGCCGATTCTGTTGATATTTTCGGAATCGTTGTTAGTGCATGGACTCCACGGGTCCCTCAGGGTGGTGCTGGTGAGAACCCCCCGTGGGCAAAGATTCGGGGTCTCGTCTGTCTGTTGGGCAAAGATCTGGGATGGGTGGCACTTAGAATTCACGAGTCACGCTGGGTTGTGCTACCGAGACGTCGATATTTCTGTCTGGAGTACATGTGTACACCGCATTTTCATGGCATTGCATTGGACTCATACCATTACTGCATTGCATTGACTGTGATTTTTCGTGTTGTATTGTGACATTGGATTGGATACCTTCAGAATTGGCACATTTGTGGGATTAGTTGCTTTATGTAGGTGATGATGGATAATTGGAATTGATTACATTGTCTTATAATTCCTGGTTTCCTTGCTTATCTGTTTTACTTTCTGGATTGTGTTAGCTATGCTTAGTCGGTCGATGATGCCTACCAGTATTGTTGTTTGTACTGACCTGCACTTGCTGCATTCTTCTATGAATGCAGAGTACTAGGTCGGATCCACTTTCGTAACCCGTGGTTGATCGACGCTTCAGCTTTCTCTCCAGTTTCTAGGGTGATCATGGCGTCCGCTGACCTTGAAGACTTTCCTATCATATGTCCTATTTTATTTCAGAGACATAGACCTTTTTATGTATTAGTAATCCAGATTGTGTTATTCTCCTTAGATGCTCTTGCATTATTCACACTAGACCCTAGGGGTGTTTATTGTCTTTTGCACTTTTTACTACTTATATATATATGTGTGTGTGTGTGTGTGTATATATATATATATATATATATATATATATATAGTGAGACTTACGTATTTATTCTATTTCGCTACTTAATTTTTATCCTTTTACGTGTTGGTTCATTGTTAGAGTGAGGGTTCGCTTATCGAGATGGGAAGGTAAGTGCCCGCACGGCCTAGGCTCAATGGCTCGTGACAAGTTGGTATCAGATCCTTAGGTTACTCGGTCTTTAATTGAAGAGCGTGTCTAGTAGAATCTCGCGATTCAATACGATGAGCTCCGTACTTATCTGTGGGAGGCTATAGGATATTTAGAAAATCTCACTTCCTTTCTTTCCGTCGTGCTACTTTATTCAAATTGGTATCTGGAAAGGTCAAATTGGTATCTGACTCTTATCTCTTCTCTTACAGATAGTGAGGACTCGAGTTACTATGGCTCGAGGTCACGTGCCAGATCCTACGATTCTGGGCGGTACTCGGGGGCTAGCGGCTGGGGCTGGGGGCTCGGTAGAGCGATAGGCAGCGGCACCGCCTAGCCACGGAGGTAGGCTCCCGCGGTAGGACGGCGCCTAGAGAGATCTCCATCTCCCGAGGCCGAGGATGTGGCTCTAGCTCGGACACAGCCTGAGGTTACTTCTGATCAGGCCATGCGTGACTCTATGGCTAGAGTATTGCTTCATCTTGATGCCCAGCAGGCGGCAGGCAGTGTTACTACACCCGGCTGGGGTTCACAAACTAGGGTTGGGGCGCAGACCCCTTAGTAGAGATCTACGCGGGCAGCACATCCCGGTGTAGCTATGGCCCCTCGCATTGATGCGATAGGGGCTCCTGGTGATGAGATTAGGCCCATGGAGGGTGCTGTTATGACTGCTTCTGATCAGGAGCTAGTTGGGAGATTCAGAAAGTTAGAGCCGTTGCGGTTTGCTGGTACCTCGTCTGAGGATGCCTATGAGTTTATTCTTGATATGCATGAGTTACTGCACCATATGGGGATAATGGAGAGCCCCGACGTTGATTATGTGCCCTACCAGTTTTGCGGCGACGCGAAGACATGGTGGAGGTATTTTGTAGCATCCAGACCTAAGGGTTCTCCTCCTTTGACTTAGACTCAGTTCTATCGGGCCCCTTCTTTGTGAAGTATATGCCTCGGGTCTTTTAGAGAGGCGCGTAGGGAGCAGTTTTAACACCTTGAGCAGAGGGGCATGTCCTTGGACTCCTATGTGATCCGTTTCCTTTATCTGGTTGGTTACTCTACCCCGTTGATCCCTACTGAGGCCGATAGGATCAGGCGCTTTGTTGGAGGACTAGTGGGCTCTCTACAAATTCTTTGTCTTCAGATGGAGTCTATGGGGGCTTCTTTCCATTCCATTATCGAGCATGCTTCTATTATTGAGGGCGCAAAGGCCCATGCTTGTGGTGGTGGAGAAAAGAGACCATGTCAGACTGGTAGTTTTAGGGGTTCTGGTTCGAGGGGTGCCAGTCAATTTTTTAGGCCACCTCAGCCCTATTCCGATCATCCCGTGCATTCAGCATTATCGGCTCCCTCTAGTGAGCCACCTACAGCAAGAGCTCTGAGGTTCGTTACGGAACCGGTGGACGAAGGCTGCTTCATCCGGGTCTTCGACTTCACTTTTCGGCCTCGACTCCTCTTACACCGGTACTCTTGTGGAGAGGTTGGGCATGTTTCCAGAAGATGTCCCCTACCTGGCGGGATTATCGGCCGTCGAGGACTCTGCACATCTGGTGGTCGAGGTGGGACTTCTCAGAGAGGTGGTGCTCAGTCAGGCCGCGGTACTTCCCATGGTTCTAGAAGAGGGTCCCAGCCAGCTGGGGGTGGTACTCAGGGTGCGAGAGGGGGATCTCAGACTGGGCGTGGTGGAGCCCATTGTTACTCATTTCCTGGAAGGCCCGAGGCAGAGGCCTCAGATGTTATGATCTCAGGTACCATTTTTGTCCGTCATAGAGCAACATCTATGTTATTTGATCCAGGATCCACTTATTCGTATGTTTATGCATTTTATGCCGTAGGTTGGAATTTTCCTTGTTATAGCATAGATATGCACTTTTCATGTGTGTCTACTGCGGATTTGGAGATTGCCTTGGTTGTTGATCGAGTCTACCGGTCTTGTTTGGTTACTTTTATGGGGTATGACACTTGGGTAGATTTGATGATTCTTGATATGGTGGACTTTGATATTATTTTGGGTATGTCCTGGCTTTCTTCCTATCATGCGATATTGGACTGTCATGCCAAGACAGTCACCTTAGCCATGCCGGGTATTCCAAGGCTTCTGTGGAGAGGTACTTCTAGTCCCGCTCCGAAGAAGATCATTTCTTTTCTTCGGGTGAAAAATTTAGTAAGTAAGGGGTGTTTAGCGTATTTGGCGCATGTTCGCGATACAACTGTTGCATCTCCACCTCTTGAGTCTATCCCTATTGTGAGCGAGTTCGCGGAGGTATTCCTTTCGAATTTATCGGGTATGCCACCCGATCGGGACAATAATTTCTGTATTGACGTGGACCCAGGCACTCGTCCCATTTCCATCCCACCATATTAGATGGCACCTGCCCAGCTGAAGGAGCTTACAGAATAATTGCAGGATTTATTGAGCAAGGGGTTCATTAGACCTAGTGTCTCCCGTTAGGGTGCTCCTGTGTTATTCGTGAAGAAGAAAGATGGGACCATGAGGATGTGTATTGATTACTGCCCGTTAAAAAAGGTCACTATTCGGAACAATTGTCCTATGCCTCGTATTGATGACCTGTTTGACTAGCTTCAGGGTGCTTCGGTATTTTTGAAGATTGATTTGCATTACGCTATCACCAGTTGAAGATCAGGCCGGAGGTGTCACGACCCGAACCACGGGCCATGACGGGTATCCGGGGCTAACCACCGAACACCACTCGTCCCATTACCCATAACCTTTCATACATAATATATACGCTCAATTTCATGGAAACATATCATTATTGGAAACTTAATTATTTTTATAAACGTAAACCTTTAGGCCATCAAAATAGTATATACACATATACACATACATATACATGGAGACCATGGGACCATACTGCCCCCACACACATACGTATCTACGAGCCTCTACTAGAGTACTAGACATATGGATGGGACGGACGGGACCCCGTCGTGCCCAATCATGGTATATACGTATATGTACCAAAATTATAATCAATGGCACCTCTCCACAGGACAATGGAGTGCTCACAAGTCGACTACTAGCTCCTATAGATCGACACCGTCTCTTGCCTACTGTGGGCATGAGCGGACGTCAAAGAAAATGGACGTCGGTGCGAACATTGTGCGAGTATGTGGCGAAAATGAAATAAACATAATGCGGAAATCATAGGTTACGAGATGAGGATATAACACCGTGTACTCCTTACATATGAACCGGTTCATGTACATACATCATGCATAAGTATATCATATACATTATCATAACATGCAAGCATCACCACATCAATCATACATCATCATATCGTTACCCGCATCCGGGTAACCACCCCCGTAGCCCACTAGTGGTGATCATGTATCCCGCGCTTTTCTCGGTGCGGTGGAATCATAGACCCGCCGTAGCGGTGACATGTCCGGCCAATTAGGCGTGGTGGAATCACATCATCATGCATATCATACTTTTCATACATTTATCGTCATGGACTTGTTATCGTTCTATCATATTTTAGCATCCTTAGTTACATATGCATATACATATCATCAACACATTCACTTGAACGTAAGGGCAACTATGCCTATGTCGGGGTGACATAAGGTCGTGAACCCCGATCATATTATAGAATAAGCATAAGTGTCATATCTCACCTTGAAGGGAATTACAATTTAATGTGAGTATATAAGAAAGAATACCAATGAATCGTGATCATCATTATTGATTTCGTGAGAATATCATATCATGGTCTCTAGAGTCTTTATCGTATTCATGGCGTATCTCTTATCTGTCTAGCTATTCGAAGTTATACCTTTCATCTCTAGAAGCGTAGAAGATTCATGATAGAAGAGGAAAATTATGCATAGGATTTATGCCTTGGAAGGAAGGGTAGAGCCTCGCATACCTTTATCGTTAACTACTTTATAGCTTGCTCGTTCTCCTTTAATGCACTTGTTTATACCTTCAAGAGAGTTCGTATCGACGTTAGCTATATCGTCGCGAAAGCATACTTACTAAAGCTATAGAAATTTGGGCAGCGTTTCCTTGTTTATACTACTTTCCGCCATATTCCATATCAAGTCCCAACATTTATAACAATCATCACAATATCGCTAACAACAATCGTCATTTATTCGTATGATTCGTATCTCACAATTCTACTTCAATCCTCCATATTCATGACTAAAGTCCATCGTCGTATTCTTTCATATACAATACTTATTTCATGTTCTATAGGTCATTTATAACACATTTAAAATCTCAACATAACCATTTCCATGATTCCTCTCAACTACTATTCCACAATGACATAATCTAACCATTTATGACCCATTTTTCATACTCTTTCATAATCTAAGTGTTTCACCTTAATAATACTTCAAACAACATGTAAAGATCATGAAACTTACCTCCAATTGTAGAGGAATGAACCTTGGTTTATAATACCCTTTCCTCACAAAAACCCTACTTCACCTTTTCTTGAAATTCCTTGACTTTGATGGCTTTAATGGAGTTTCCTAGGCTTGATTCACTTCAACTCTTGTTATTGATCCTTGATTCACTTAGTTTCCTTGTGGATGAAATGTTTAGAAAGTTCTAGAGGTGTGGAGAGGTTGAAGTCGTGAATGGGAATGAAATAAATGAAGTGAACTCACATTTAAAGACTTGAAATGGGTTCAGCCGATGGGACTTCCACGGACAGCTTCACGGTCCGTGGAACCCTTTGTTGGTCGTGGAGGCCGAGTCGTGGTTCATGACCAGCCAGCCACTCTTTCTGCTGGCTGTTCCACGGACACATCCACGGGCCGTAGAACATGGTGCTGTCCGTGAAACATGGCCGTGGATAGTGTCACTTTTGAGTAAATGTTTGAGTTGATTTATGATTCTTGATACATTATGATTATAACCATGTTATAAATGATATTGAAAGTATGGAATAGACGTTGTATAAGAACGAACGTAATTGTGGGTTATAACCATGAATATGGATGATTGGAAGTGAATTGAGAAGTAAGGATAATGTAGGTAAATAAAGGCTATCGTTATGATGTTGTGAATGTTATTATTGACGTTTGGGAGTTGATATGTGATATGAGGAAAGTTGTATAAATAAATGAGATGCTGTCCAATTTTTTCTAGCTTTAGTCATGAATGCTAAGTTATAAATTCTCTAATGTTAGTATGCACTCTAATGAAGGTAGAAACGTGAGCATTGAAGAAGAACGTGCAAGTGATAGAATAGTTGAACGAAAAGGTATGTAAGGCTAACCCTTCTTTCATAAGGCATGGTTCTATGGCCAAATATCTATCCTTCTATGAGCCTACGATATTCTATAATGATCCTAGCTCTAAAAGCTACTAAGCTTATGATTCTAGATATGATATGATGGTACTAAGTTCCTTATACGAAGAGAACTCCTCTAAGGATAAATGTAATGAATGAGGATAATAAAAAGGATAAAGATGCTTATGAGATTATATGTATTATGTGCCCATATGTGGCTATTATGAAACCCCGAGCTTATATGGCCGGGTAGAATATAGTAGATATGTATATACGTAATGTGCACGCACCACTGCAGTTGGGTACGAAAAACACTGAGCCTTGGTAGGGCCAGATATATATGACATTGAGCCACGGTAAGGCCAGGTATATGAAACACCGAACCTTCGTGGTCGGGTATGCTATATAAATGCTATGTATATGACATCAATATGAGTACGAATATGCTAAGTATATGTAAATGTTATGTAAAGGCTATGTATATGCAATGTATATGATATGAACATGAGTATGTATGGAAATACGAATACGAATACGAAGGTGGATACGAAAGGTAAATGAGTACGGATATGGATGTATGTACACGGATACGCAATAGAAATGGAATGTCCCTATGGAAGGCAAGTAAGTGCTTTGACGATGATGATATTATCTCCCATCTTATGCTATTTCATATCGCATCTATTATGCTTTCATATTGATGTTCGATCATCGCTTTACATACTCGGTTACATTCTTGTACGCGTCCTTTTGTTTGTGGAGAAATACCGCATCATGCGCGAGTGGCGGGGAGACAGACTCGATCCATAGCTATATTTCTCAGGGACTACATAGCGGGGCTCCATTTCATTCGGAGTTGCAGCTTTTGGTATAGATTCTTTTGTGTGCATATTTATGGGCACGGCGGGGTCCTGTCCCGCCTATATGATATGACATACTCTCCTTAGAGGCTCGTAGACATGTGTATATGGTTAGATATGTTTGTCCTTGTCGGCCTATATTTTGGGATATTATTTGTTAGCCTTGTCGGCTTATGTATATTTATATGGGCATAGATGTTAATGATGATATAAGTAAATTGTCGCCCAATGAGAATAGAATGATGAAGAATGAAAAGTATGATTTAACTATGTGGCTCACCTAGATGAAATGTGAAAGTATGTTAAGAGGTGCCAGATGGTTTTTAACTTACCGGAGTGGCCGTAGCTTACACTAAGTGGGTCATCATGACAAAAAGTGGCATCGGGCCCTATCCTAAGGTGTGTCTACGAGCAAATTGGTCCGAGAGAGTATGGTTATGGGTGTGTTGCGCACCACACTTATAAACAAGAAGGTGCGCATTTAGGAATGGATGACCTTCTCTTCTTGAGAAGAATCGTGCGATAGAGTTATGATATAAAAACTTCTTGTTTCCTTAACCGTGTGTTGTGTATTTTAAATGCCTCGTAAAGAGAAAGGCTACAAAGAACCTGCGGGCAAGGCGGTGGCGAGCAAAAGTCATTTAAAGAGCACCGCCACGTCCAGTAGAGGAAAGAGTCCTAGAGTGCGGTCAATCTCGGTCCTCCCGTTCGGTGCCTATGTTGAGAGCGTGAGGGAATTTTCGACCCCGGCTCTAGCACCTGGGTTCCTCCACCGACTTCGAGCCATGATGTAAAAGAAGTCATTCATTTACTTACTCAATTAGTTCTTTGCCGAGACTCGCCGGCAAAGTTCAGTATAAGGTGATAGGGGTTAGTGCAACGTTCCGTGATTTTATTAGCTTCGAACCCTCCGAAATTCTTTGGATCAAACCTAGATGAGGACATAATTTCGTACCGATAAGATATCGAGGACGAACTGTTGATACATGATTCGGACACCGAATCGGTGGAGTTAGCATCCTATAGATTAAGAGATGTCGCAGTTCATTAATACACGACTTGGATGGCTTCACGGGGAGCCAATGCACCTCCTCCGGTATGGCCAGAATTTGTAGATTCATTTCTCCGACATTATTTGACTCGTGTTCGGCGAGCCTGTGAGTCGAGTTCTTAAATTTGAGGCAAGGAAGCATGAGTGCTCTAGAGTATAGTCTCCACTTCAATTCTTTGGCTAGGTATGCTTCGGCCATGGTAGCGGATATGGGTGACCGAGTGCACCGATTTGTGAAGGGCCTAGGGCCACACTTGATGGATAGATGCTTGACGGCGTCCCTTCAGGATAATATGGATATTTCACGCATTCAGGCCCATGCTCAAAATTTAGAAGAAAGCCTGCAACAACAAAGAAGTGAGCGCGAGCGATAGAGGGCATAACAAGAGGGCTAGATCTTCGGTCGGATGAGTGAAGCATAGAGAAGAGGCAATCGACAAAGATTTTTCGAGGCATTCAAGCCATTCTATGATTAGTGCGTCCATGGTTTCCGGTGCCGTGAGATTTGATAGATCTACTCATCCCGGCCGAGTCGGAGCTTTCGGGATCTCGGTACGAGAGGTGATTCGGTCGCGAGGCCGCCGTACCACGATGTTCCCGGTGTGGGAAGTTATGTTGGGTCGGTCTTGATTGGGCCCCAAGGGTTACTATTCATGTGGTCGACCGAGCCATATTATGCGTAATTGCACCCCTCTGTTGGTGGCGAGAGGTAGGACCCCGCCGGTGGTCGATGGCCGATCTTTCATCATCTATGCGCCACACGGGGCCGGGTTCGTACATACGATCCGACCATGGTAGAGAGGGCGGGGGACAGTCCCGATTCTAGCGGTCCACGACCGTATTTATGCTTTGGATGGACGCCAAGATCTTGAGCCTTCACCTGATATTGTCACAGGTATATTATCGGTATTTTCTCATGATGTATATGCTTTGATAGATCAGGGCTCCATATTGTCATATGTTACTCTGTATATTGCGGGTCGGTTTAGAGTCAAACCAGAGTCGATCAAACCTTTTGAGGTGTCTACACCCGTTGGTGAATCGGTAATAGCTAGCCGAGTATATAGAAACTGTTTAATTGTGATTTGTGACCGTCGTACTATGATTGACTTGCATGAATTAAAAATGGTGGATTTTGATGTTATTATAGGCATGGATTGGTTGGCTTCTTGCTACGCCAATGTTGATTGTAGAATTAAAATGGTTCGCTTCCAATTTTTCGGGAGAACCGGTTTAGAATAGAAAATACAGCGTCACCAAAGGGTAGGTTTATTTCCTATCTAAAAACGAAAGAAAATGATCACGAAAGGTTGCGTCTATCGTCTAGTATGGGTTCAAGAGTAGAAGCCGAACCGCCGACTCTTCCCCAGGTGGTTCCCGTATTGAATGAATTTCCGGATGTGTTCCCGGAAGATCTTCCAGGCCTTCCTCCCGAGCGGGAGATTGATTTTGCTATTGATGTGTTTCCAGACACCAAGCCCATATCTATTCCTCCTTATAGAATGGCTCCCGCGGAATTGAAAGAGTTGAAGGAGCAATTGAAAGACTTGCTCGAGAAAGGCTTTATTAGGCCTAGTTCATCCCCGTGGGGAGCACCCGTATTGTTTGTTCGACAAAAAGATGGCTCCTTGAGAATGTGCATTGACTACCGGCAATTAAATAAGGTGACGATTAAGAATAAGTATCCTCTTCCGAGGATGGATGACTTGTTTGATCAATTATAAGGTGCCAGATGGTTTTCAAAGATAGATTTGAAATCCGGGTATCATCAAGTGAGAGTTAGGGAGAAAGATATCCCTAAGACAAAATTCTAAACAAGATATGGCCATTTTGAGTTCCGGGTAATGTCATTTGGGCTAACTAATGCACCGGTAGTATTTATGGATTTGATGAACGATGTGTTCAGGCCCTTTTTAGATTTATTCGTCATTGTGTTCATCGATGACATCTTTGTATATTCTAGATCCGAGGCAGAACATGCGGATCATTTGTGTACTATCCTTAGAGTTCTTCAAACTCGAGAGTTGTTTGCAAAAATTTTCTAAGTGTGAGTTTTGGTTGAACTCAGTTACATTTCTGGGGCATATTGTTTCGGTGGGTGGTATTCGGGAGATAGCCAAAAGATTGAGGCCGTGAAGACTTGGCCAAGGCCCACAACTCCTATGGAGGTTCGTAGCTTCACGGGCTTAGCGAGGGTTATTACAAGAGATTTGTCGAAGGTTTCTCTTCTATTTTAAGACCACTCACAAGCCGGCCCGAAACGCTAAGTTTCAACGGACGGTGCTTGTGAACGTAGCTTCCAAGAGCTAAAGGATAGATTGATTGCACTAGTCTTAACACTTCCGGAGATTGGAAGGTTATGTTGTTCTAATGCGATGCTTCAGGCGTTGGGCTAGGCAGTGTATTGATGCAACATGGCAAGGTGATTGCATATGCTTCAAGGCAATTGCGAAAACATGAAAGGAATTATCCAACTCATGATCTTGAATTGGCTGCAGTGATTTATGCATTAAAGATGTGGAGACACTATTTATATGGTGTCCATGTGGATATTTACACAGATCATAAGAGTCTTCAGTATATTTTCAAGCAAAAAGAGTTGAATTTATGGCAACGACGATGGTTAGAATTGTTAAAAGATTATGATGTTGATATTCTATATCACCCTGGTAAGGCAGATGTTGTGGCTGACGCTCTTAGCCGCAGATCTATAGGAAGTTTGTGTGATGTACAACCAGAGAAAAGGGAAATGGCTCGTGAGCTCCAGTAGTTAGCTAGCCTAGGAGTTCGAGTAGTGGACTCAGGTAGCGAAAACTACCATCCAGAATTCAGCAGTTTCGTTGCTCGTAATGGAAGTGAAAGAGCGACAATACAAAGATCCCATGCTGATGCATTACAGAGATACACTCCCTCAGAAAGAGGAGTCATCATTTGAGATTGCAGGAGATGGAGTTCTCCGATGTCGAGGCAGGTTATGTGTTCCTAATGTGGTAGGTTTACACCACCAAATATTGAGAGAAGCTCATTGTTCCCGTTATTCTATCCACCCCGGAGCAACGAAAATGTATCATGATCTTAAGTCTATATATTGGTGGAATGGGATGAAGAAAGATATAGCACAATTTGTAGCTCAATGTCCCAATTGTCAACAAGTAAAAATCGAGCACCAAAAGCCGGGCAGATTGTTGCAAACTATGGAAATCCCAACTTGGAAGTGGGAAGTAATTAACATGGACTTCATTACAGGCTTACCCCATTCTCGACGTAAGTATGATTCCATCTGGGTGATTATGGATAGACTCACGAAGTCAACTCATTTCTTACCAGTCAGAACGACGTATGTAGCAGAAGATTATGCAAAGCTCTATGTTAAAGAGATAGTGCGACTTCATGGTGTTCCAGTATCTATTATCTCGGACATGAGGAACTCGCCATCAGCTAATTTCTGGAAGTCCTTCCAAGAGGGTTTAGGGACTCATGTGAGCCTTAGCACGGCATTTCATCCACAGACTGATGGACAAGCTGAATGTACCATTCAGACTCTTGAGGATATGTTACAGGCATGTATGTTAGATTTTGGAGGTAATTGGGATGATCACTTACCACTCATTGATTTCGTTATAATAATAGTCATCACTCTAGCATCTGAATGGCACCGTATGAAGCTTTATATGGGCGAAAGTGTAGGTCCCTAATTGGGTGGTTTGAAACAGGAGAGGCTAAATTGATAAGGCCAGACTTGGTCCATCAGGCCATAGAGAAGGTTAAGCCCATATAAGATCAGTTGTTAGCAGCCCAAAGTCGCCAAAAGTCCTATGCGGATAATCGCCGAAGGGACTTAGAGTTCCAAGTCAAAGATTGGGTATTCTTGAAAGTGTCGCCAATGAAGGGCGTTATGAGATTTGGCAAAAAGGGGAAGTTAAGTCCCCGGTACATTGGGCCTAATGAAATTGTGCGCAAGGTAGGCAAAGTGGCTTACAAAATAGATCTACCTCCTGATTTAGAGTCAGTTCATCCAGTTTTCCATGTCTCGATGCTTCGTAAATGTGTTGGAGCTCCTACTTCCTGATCATCCCGCAAATGATGTTCAAGTGACGAAGTGCCAACTTCGAAGAAATACCCATTGCCATACTAAATAGGCAAGTACGGAGGCTTAGAAACAAAGAAGTGGCCTCAATTAAATTTTTGTGGAGAAATAATAACCGAGAATAAATGGCATGGGAAGCGGAAGAAATTATGAAATCCAAGTATCCACACTTATTTCAGCCCCCGGAAGAGGGCCAAGATGAGACATCAAGACCGTAAGGTATGTATGTTTTCCTTTTTACGCATTTAGGTCGTGTGTGGCCAAATTTTATTGCTATTATGTTGTGGCCCTGTGAGGCATTGTTATTATGGGTTGTTGTGATGGGATGGTAGCGCCATATTATAGGGGAAACTCTAGCAAAATTTTCGTAGAATTCCCGAGTGCTTAACATTCGAGGACGAATGTTCTTAGGGGGGAGGGAATGTTACACCTTGAAAACTTTCCCGTTAGTGTACAGTGAATAGAATAACGAAGGGCATGACGTATATGATGTTTTTATAAGTAATAAATGGCATTTGATGACCCTAAACGAGATTCCAAAGACATTTAAGGTAAGGAAAGAAAGTTGTTAAGGAAAGCAAGTCATATGTTGTGTGTCGGGCAAGATTTATGAGTATCGAGTTAATGATGCATTGAGGAAAAGTTATAACGTCCCTTAGATTGGCATTGAGGTGTTAAACAAGTGTTAAGAAGGTTTCATAAGGATCGGAGATCAAACGAGTCAACGAGAACAAGTCTCGGATAGCTGGACAATGTCTGGCTGTATAAAATTCACGGACCGTATGTCCAGCCGTAGGTTCATCCCAGAATGGCACACCTCACTGGACCAAACATACGGTCCGTACATACGGCTAAAGAAAAATATACGGACCGTATGTTGGTCCGTATGTTACTCGTTTAATTGTGTTATTTAATAAGGATCCAAGTTTCATTTATTTCATTTCACCCTTCACTCCCCTTCTCTCTAAAACATCTCTCTACATTTCTCCCATAAGATTTCAAGGGAAATTAGCATTTAACTTCATCAAACCAAGTGAATCAAGTATAAGAAACCTATAAAAGTTCATCCAAGACAAGAATCCAAGTGAGGGTGAAACTAGGGTTTTTCTCAAAGTGAAGTGTTTGCACCCAAGGTTCATTCCTACGCCATCTAAGTTAAGTTTTATGACCTTTCCATGTTGTTTAAGGTATTTAAAAGTTGAAACACTTGGATTGCAAAAGGATATAGGAAATGGGTCATGAATGTGGGATAGTGTCACTTTTGAGTAAATGTTTGAGTTGAGTTATGATTCTTGATACATTATGATTATAACCATGTTATAAATGATATTGAAAGTATGGAATAGACGTTGTATAAGAACGAACGTAATTGTGGGTTATGACCATGAATATGGATGATTGGAAGTGAATTGAGAAGTAAGGATAATGTAGGTAAATAAAGGCTATCGTTATGATGTTGTGAATGTTATTATTGATGTTTGGGAGTTGATATGTGATATGAGGAAAGTTGCATAAATAAAGGAGATGCTGTCCAATTTTCTCTAGCTTTAGTCATGAATGCTAAGCTATAAATTCTCTAATGTTAGTATGCACTCTAATGAAGGTAGAAACGTGAGTATCAAATAAGAACGGCAAGTGATAGAATAGTTGAACGAAAAGGTATGTAAGGCTAACCCTTCTTTCATAAGGCATGGTTCTTTGGCCAAATATCTATCCTTCTATGAGCCTACGATATTCTCTAATGATCCTAGCTCTAAAAGCTACTAAGCTTATGATTCTAGATATGATACGATGGTACTAAGTTCCTTATACGATGAGAACTCCTTTAAGGATAAATGTAATAAATGACGATAATAAAAAGGCTAAAGATGCCTTTGGCGAGCTTATATGTATTATGTGCCCATGTGTGGCTATTATGAAAACCCCGACCCTATGGCCGGGTAGAATATAGTAGATATGTATATACGTAATGCGCACGCACCACCGCAAGCTTGGTACGAAAAACACCGAGCCTTGGTAGGGCCAGTATGTATGACACCGAGCCCTCAGAAGGCTGTGTATGTGAAACACCGAACCTTCGTGGTCGGGTATGCTATATAAATGCTATGTATATGACATCAATATGAGTACAAATATACTAAGTATATGTAAATGTTATGTAAAGGCTATGTATATGCAATTTATATGATATGAACATGAGTATGTATGGAAATATGAATACGAATACTTAAGGATACGAAAGGTAAATGAGTACGGATATGGACGTATGTACACAGATACGGCTAACAGAAATGAACGTCCCTAAAGTGAAAAAAGTAAGTGCTTTGACGATGATGCTATTATCTCCATCTTATGCTATTTCATATGTTATCTATTATGCTTTCACATTGATGTTGATCATGCTTTACATACTCAAGACATTCTTCAGACCGACGTCCTTTTATTTTCGGACGCCGCGTCATGCTCCGGCAGTGGCCGGTGAGACAGACTCGATCCATAGCGCTATTTCTCAAGGACTACATAGCGGGGCCCATTTCATTCGTAGTTGCAGCTTTTGGTATAGATTCTTTTGTGTACATATTTATGGGCACGTGCGGGTCCTCGTCCCGCCTATATGATATGACATACGCTCCTTAGAGGCTCGTAGACATGTGTATATGGTTAGATATGTTTGGCCTTGTCGACCTATATTTTGGGATATTATTTGTTAGCCTTGTCGGCTTATGTATATTTATATGGGCATAGATGTTAATGATAATATAAGTAAATTGTCGCCCAATGATAATTGAATGATGAAGAATTAAAAGTATGATTTAACTATGTGGCTACCTGTATTTAAACGCGAAAGATGTTAAGAGACACAAGCGGGTTAGCACCGGTGCCTGCTGCGCCTCTCCGAAGGTCGTGACACCTTGTACTCATTATGGAACCTCGTGAAATATATAGCGTACCCACCCATTATGTTCAGAACATATAATATATATACCCCACCCCAGCCGAGGGACCTTGAACAATGAATAAAATCGTGCACGAATACGCACCCGCCCCCCAGCCGAGGGACTCCGCGAGTGATGCAATAAACCGTGCACGAGAGAATATTAGGAACAATTTGTACAAAATGAATCGTCATCTAAGACTCAAAAGAATAATTAAAAAACACACTTGAGAATCAAAACCTATCTTCAAATACCAGAGAACTAGAATTCTTGGAGTCATTGTTCTCGTTGCTCGTTTTTTGTAATTCATGCCAAAAGAAACAACGGATAGTTTTACATACTTTTTAACCTCCCAAATTTTCTACACTTATTTCCGAAATCCAATCTACATTTAAGAGGATTACCATGGTTAGACTTATCGTAGTATACTTGTGCTAAAAACCAAATTTAAAGTCACGACCCACGTAGGCCATGACTAGTGTCGAAAATTGGGCACCGATACCTTTCTATCTATAGTCATACACTACTAGCATAAGGTTTATAAATATAAGGGTAAAACATAGCAAACGAAGGGGACCTCGAAGAGTTACGCCTTACGTTTAAAATCCCCCAAGTGGCCTTTTATATATATATATATAAAAGGGGAAAGTCCCCCAAAACATAAGCCCAGA
>NW_026714931.1:0-20823 GCF_029784015.1 Lycium ferocissimum | reverse complement strand
TTATACTACACTACATATATTCGGCTACAACATAATACACCAAAATCTCATGAATTCCATTCATCTCCACACTCTACAACACACAAACCATGCATAGTATATGAAAGAGGAGATGGAATCCTTACCTTTTTCCTCCAACTTCTTTACTTGTCCCAAATGCGAAAACGATGAAACCAACGGTTTATCTTCCGAGATAATTATACCACGTCGAAGGAGCGTCTTCAACTTAATAAGAATACAAGAGAATTACAATTTTTGGACCAAGATTGAAGGCTAGGAATTTTTCTCTTTCCTTTTCTCTTCTCTTTCTCTTGGCTGTTTTCCTCTCTTCTTTTTTTTTTTGCTGAATTTTCTGGAAAGTTTTGGAACTGTTTTTGCTGAAAAAATGAGGTTCTGTCCCTTTTAAAAACTGCCAACGTCGGTACTGTAGCTACAGTACTGTAGCGGTACTGTAGCGGTACTGTAGCGGTACCGCGGGATTACTGTTCCTGCGTCGATAGTTCAGTTTGTAACGTCTATAATTCTCTACTCCGATGTCCTATCAATGAACGGTTTGTTGCATTACAAACTAGACTCGACGAACTTCATTTTAGGCTTTTAAAACACCTTAAAACTCCACATATACTATGAGATATGCGCCTCCATAGTTGACTTAAAAATTCGCCCAAAGATTTCCCAAATTTTCGTCGAACTTATTTTCTTCAATTTACTCGATCTCGAAATATTCCAACGCACAAAATGCGGGATATAACACACCCGGATGCCATCAGCTCCAATAATATGTCCTAGAAATGCCACTGAAGTCAGCCAGAATTCACACTTAGAAAATTTAGCATATAATTTCTGGTGCCGGAGTGTGCCAAGTACCGTGCCCTCAAATGATCCGCATGTTCGCCGATCGAGAATAAACCAGATGTCATCAATGAACACAATCACGAACATATCTAAGAACGGTTTGAATACCCGATTCATCGTCCATAAATACTACTGAGCATTAGTCGGCCTAAAAGACATCACTCGAATTCATAGTGCCCATATCGGGTCCCGAATGCTGTCTTGGGGAATATCAGCCTCTCGTACCCGTATCGATGATAGCCGGACCGCGGTCTATCTTTGAGAAACACCCGGCACCTCGCAATCGATCAAACAAATCATCAATCCCGGGGAGGGGATATTTATTCTTGATGGTTACCTTATTCACCGCCGGTAATCAATGCACATCCGCAGCCGATCCATCCTTCTTTCTCACAAACAATACCGCGCTCCCTGTGGTGATGTGCGGGCCTAATAAAGCCCTTCTCTAATAAATCTCTCTCACCGCTCCTTTAATTCCTTCAATTCTGCAGGTGCCATTCTGTACGGAGGAATAGAGATAGGCTGAGTATCTGGCAACAAATCAATAGCAAACTCTATCTCCCGCTCGGGGGGAAGACCTGGAAGCTCATCTGGGAATACATCTAGAAACTCATTAACGACTGGGACTGACTGAAGGGTCGGAGCCTCTGCTTCTAAATCATGAACACGAACCAGATGATAAATATAGCCTTTTCTGATCATTTTTCTTGCCTTTGAGGTATGAAATAAACTTACCCTCGGCGATGCCGTATTACCTCCGCCCACTCTATGACTCGGCTCCCCCGGGAAATTGAAAACGGACTATCTTCTTTTGACAATCAACATTAGCATAACAAGAAGCTAGCCGATCCATACCCATAATCACATCAAACTCGCCATATCTAACTCTACCGCATCCGCCTTAGTGCAGCCACAAATAATTACCGAACAATCTCTATAAACTACGATCGGATATAACAATCCCCTCCGGTGTAGCTACCTCAAAGGGCTCTATCGGCTCGTATTCTATCCCAATTTTATTAGCAACAAGGGAGAAATATATGATAATGAGAACTGTGATCAATCAATGCATACACATCTCGAGAGAAGACCGAATATACCCGTAACAACATTAGGAGACGCCTCCCGGTCCCCGTCGGCCGGCCAATGCATAAATGCGGTTCGAAGGACCGCTAGAACCGGGGGACTCCGCCACGACCCCGCCGGCCCGCCGATGCCGGCATACCGCCCCGTAGGGCGCATAGCTACCGAGGATGAAGATGAACCACCGCGGACCCGGTAGGGTCGAACCGCACCGCTCGCCCACCTCTAACCGGGACAATCTCTCATCGACGGCCCCCGACGACCACAAGTAAAGCACACACCCGTGGCACGAAAACACCCCCCGGCGCCGTCTCCCACCAGCGCGGGGAACACGGAGGTCTCGGGCGGTCTCATCCGACTACCGGAGCCTCTCCGTCCAATCGCGGAGCTCGAAAACCCGGAGCTGCGGCCTGCCCACGAATATCCCGTACCCTCGATCTCCCGTGGGTCGAGGGCGCCGTGGGGGTGTGCCCCGTACCGGTCGTGAGGATACCGCCATTCTTCTTGCCGAGGTGCTCGCCTCAAAACGTCCCGAGTGCCCCGAGGGATGATCCAGCCCTCTTGGTCGGCCCCCGGGCCATCAACCCCCCGGCCGGCCCCTTCGGTCATTCTCCACCCCGGGGGGCAGGGCCCGAAGGGGAAATTCCACACGAGGGGGCCGCCCCCACTGGGGAAGCCAACCCCCCGGTCCCCCCCCCCATATACCGGCATCCGGCCCCAGGGCCCCACTTTGCAGGCGAAACCCCGGGCCGGGGCCGAATCGAACTTCTAAACCGTACCCCCCGACCGGGCTCCCCCTTCTCGAACAACAGAATTCCCTTTTACCCCGGCCCGCCCCCCCCTCGGAGGGCAGTAAACGGGCCAGAAAGCTCTCGCAAACTCGCCCCCATACGGCTGGAGGGGCACCCTCCTCACGACGCATCCTACGACTCGGATACCAATTAGTCACTACATCGTGCAACCGGTATGAAGCCAACTCAACCGACTCGTCTCGGAAGCACTAATCAATCGCAGGTACGCCGATCCGTCGACGAACTCACGAGGGTCCTCTCGCGGGCTTTGGACCCGAAAAACTCGCGGCCCACAAAGCGAAAGTCACGGCCCTCGACTATCGCGCCGGTCTACCGATCATCCCCTACCCTCGTGTGGACCGCCCCGCCACCAACCGAGTCAACAACTCGGATCCGCCTCTCACCGGTCCCATCATCCGCCCGGGCCGGGGGACCGAGGTGCAGTACCGGCGCCGCAGCCGGCGGTGGAGCCGCCCCCGTGCCGCGCCCGTGGCTACTCCAAATCCCTCCGACACCGGCGGCGTAGCAAACTAGCCGCGAGGCACAATATCTCGGCACAATCCGGGCACGAGCCCTAGTAGTCATCCGGACTCGGCCGGTCTCACCGCCGTAGACTTGCTCCTTCCTCGGCCACCGTGGCCTTCCTCGGAGGCATCGCTGAAAACATAACATTCTGTCAGAGAAAAGTCATCCTGATAACACGTGCCTATCGCACGATCTAAGATCAAAAGCAAAGATAACATCCTAAATGTCCTGTAGCCTCCTGTTTATAGATGTGGTGCACAATACACCGATAAACAAGACTCTACTAGACACGGTCTTTAGACATTCCGAGGACGAACCTGGATCTGATATCACTTTTGTCACGACCCAACCCCGTAGGTCGTGACTAGTGCCCGAGCTGGGCACCCAAACACAATCACTAATCCGAATCACGCACAGATAGCTTATACAGACACAAATATCAAACACCTGTCTCGCATTATATCAAACCGTCTCAAACACATCTCAAACACAACCGTATATATATCAAAAGCCGAAGAAGGTTATCAAATGGCGCAACGCCCAAAACATATACAAATGCAAGCCGACGAGGTCGCCACGGCGAATGGGATCGCCTAACAAATAACATACAAACACAATCGCACATAATGGGCATAACCCACATACATGTCCACGTACCTCTAAACACACAAACAATCATATGACGGGACACGGCCCCGCCGTACCCCCGAACAAATATATACAAATGCAACGAACGAATATATACCAAAATGTAGGCTCCCGAAAAGAGGAGCACTCCAAACAACTGAAGAGGGTGTCCTAAGGCGGTGGATCACCAAACCGTGCGTCCGTACTCGCGGTCATGAAACGCGCCCCCGAAGAAAGGGGTCGGTATGAAATATGTACCGAGTATGCAAAGCGTAAAATGTAGTATACAAATGCCGAGTCATAATCGAAACAAGTACGTAAAGTAAATGCATTTCAAAATATCAAAATGTTTACTTTCAAAATACAAATCATGCATAAGGCTCGTAAAATATGGTCGCCCGCCCGTCGATGGCGCCATAACACAAAGATAACACCCGTAAAGTTTCAAATCTCCGTATCCCCGTCACACATCATATCACAAAGATAACGCATAACATAACACCAAATATAAGCGGAACCCGGCCCTCGAGCGAGGGCTCGTGAACCATAATCACAGATAACACCGAAGTATAACAAAGTGCGCACGACAACGTAACCGGCCCGGACTCGGCGAAAGATACAAACGTAATGCACGAACGAGTCGTGAGTAACCATATGCATAAAATCATTATCATAGACTCAAAAGATAAGTAAAATTACCATACTTAAAATCAGAATATTAATCACCAAATCAAATTCTTTCAAAAGTCGTCAGGATTACAAAAAGGAGAGTCGCGGGACCCACGGACGGGTGTTGACCCGAGTCGGGCCCGCCTATGAAAAACATACTCATCATACACCATACAATCACCTATGAGCATATCGAGGCAATCCGAGCCTTTTCCGTGAAAGATACGGGCGTTCGTAGTTACTTTAACTCTCTTTAAAAGCCAAACTTTTTATGCAAAAGTTGAAAGTCAAACATTTCAAAGACATAAAGGCCAATATTTCATCATATCAACATATGAATTCCAAGAAACGAATAAGAGTCATAAACATGCTCCGATTGCGAGAATCGAATTTCCTCGAAGCTCGTGTCATAGCCTACTTGAAGCTAAGGCATGCCAAAAGAAGAAAGGATTGGGCTTTACATACCTCGTACGCACTCAACGCTAGCTCAAACTCAAGATAAATCCAACCTACGTCTCGGGCTGCCCAAGGTCTACAAACAAGCCATAATATGCCAAATATTAGCTAGAGACATTTGGGCATTTAATTCCAATTTAGCCCTTAATTCTACAGAAATTTGGGCAGCATTTCCCCTGTAAATAGGCCAACCCCGAGAATTTAACTCGGCCAAATCAACAACAACAACAACAACAACAACCAACCTAGCAACAACAATAAGCAATCCGAAAGGCAATACAACATTAATAACTCTCTTTTCCATCATTCAACAACTTTCAATATATTCAATTTAACGGCTTACCTTCAAGCCAACATCAACGCTTATACATTCGAATACTAACCCGAACCCATACCAACAATATTTAAAGACATTCTAAGAAATTCATACAACATTTCAAACATTCCAAATAATACTCCCACTCACCCGAAAACTGCCCAAACCCGAGAGCCTCAACTATAACATATTCCTCATTTTCAAATCATGATTTGCACCAACAATTCACATTCTAACAATGTCATTCTCATAATTATACAAGTTACATCAAATGTACAATAACCTCCAAATCAGTCCGCAACAATTACAACATCAATTTGAGTCATTAAACTCTCATTCTCATCATGGAATTCATAACGACAACAACTAAAACATTAAGCGATATTAACTCATTCTTTGTCACACATGGGAGGTTACATTCGGCCAACATACCAACATGCACATATTGATAATTCTCATTCGTTTCTTCACACTACAACAATTAACATACTACATAGAACTTAACTCATCACTTAATCACAACATACACATCACACGGCGAAACTCCATATACACGACCTCAATTCCAACTTACTATATTTCATGATATTCATCCATTTTAACATACTATAACATGGATACAACCTTTATAACACATAAAACATAATCAATTCTTACCTTTCTTCTTCAACTCCACACTTTGCCTAGGGTTTGCAATTGACACAACGAATGGTTGGATGACCCGAACAACACTTCCACGCTACTTAGGGACCTCAAATTAGTGGGTTTGTATCAAAGAAATATTTTTGGGATGGCTTGAATTGGAGTTGGTTTTTTCCTCTCTTGTCCGAGAGCCTCCCTTGTGGTTCTTCAACTTCTAATTTTTTTCTAAGTGTTGGAAATGAATAAAGATGACTTAGAAGTCATCTTTTAAGCTTCCAAAAGAATTGCACATGTGTTCATGGCCCACACTCATGTGTTGGAGCAATTAAAATTGGACACAAAAATGGGTGGGACCAATTCAAGTCCACACGGCTACAAGGCCAAAAATTGCATGATTTTCAACTTCCCATTATATCACTTTTGGTCTCAAATTTTCCTAAGTGTCCCATGCAAACAAATTCATGAACAACTTATGACTCAAAATCAAATCGAAGGTCAAAAGTCTCGACTTTGCATCCCGGAATGATTTTGGCCCTAACTTATCATACTTAAACCGAATTGTCCCAATGTACAAAATACGGGACATAACACATTTCTCTTTTCTCTGGTTGTACACCGCACAAACTTTCCATTGACCTGCGGCTAAGAGCATCAGCCACAACATTTGCCTTTCCGGGGTGATATAGAATGTCAACATCATAATCTTTTAGCAATTCCAACCATCGTCGTTATCGCAAATTTAACTCTTTCTGCTTGAAATAATACTGAAGGCTTTTATGATCTGTGTAAATATCTACATGAACACCATATAAATAATGTCTCCACATTTTTAATGCATGAATCACTGCATCCAATTCAAGGTCATGGGTTGGATAATTTTTCTCATGTTTTCGTAATTGCCTTGAAGCATATGCAATCACTTTGTCATGTTGCATCAATACACATCCTAGCCCAACGCCTGAAGCATCGCAATATATAACATAACCCTCAATTCCGGGAACTGCTCGGGAGATCAGAAGTCAATCTATCTTTTAGCTTTTGGAAACTACGTTCCAAGTATCCGTCCATTGAAACTTTGTATTTACCGGGTCGGCTTTGTGAGTGATGCGAAATAGAAGAAAAACCTTCTACAAACCTCCATGTAAATAACATTATATATATATAGCTACGAACCTCCGTATATATATATATATATATATATTTACGGCCTCAATCTTTTGGCTATCTACCCGAATACCATCGGCGGAAATAATGTGCCCCAGAAATGCCACTGAGTTAAACCAGAACTCACACTGAGAAAATTATGCAAAAAACTCTCGAGTTTGAAGAACTGCGAGGACGAAGAACAAATGATCCGCATGTTACATTTCGGATCTAGAATATACCAAGATATCATCGATGAATACAATCACGAACAAATCTAGAAAGGGCTGAACGCATCGTTCATCAAATTCATAAACAACTGTGGGTGCATTAGTTAGCCCAAATGACATTACCGGAACTCAAAATGGCCATATCTTGTTACGAAGGTCTTCTTAGGGATATCTTTCTCCCTAACTCTCACTTGATGATACCCGGATCTCAAATCTATCTTTGAAAACCATTTAGCACCTTGTAATTGATCAAATAAGTCCTCAATCCTCGGAAGAGGATATTTATTCTTAATCGTCACCTTATTCAATTGCCGGTAGTCAATGTACATTCTCAAGGAGCCATCTTTCTTTCGGACAAACAATACGGGTGCTCCCCGCGGGGATGAACGGGCCTAATAAAGCCTTTCTCGAGCAAGTCTTTCAATTGCTCCTTCAACTCTTTCAATTCTGTTAGAGCCATTCTATAAGGAGGAATAGATATGGGCTTAGTGTGCCGGCAACACATCAATAGCAAAATCAATCTCCCGCTCGGGAGGGAGGCACAAGCTCTTCCGGGAACACATCCGAAAATTCATTCACTACGGGAACTGACTGAAGAGTCGGCGGTTCAGCTTCTACATCTTGGACCCGCACTAGCTGATAAATGCAACCTTTTGTGAGATAGGAAATAAACCTACCCTTTGGTGACGCCGTATTTCCTTTCCATTCTAAAACTGGTTCTCCCGGAAATTGGAAACAAACCATTTTCATTCTACAATCGACATTGGCGTAGCAATAAGCCAACCAATTCATTCCCATAATAACATCAAAATCCACCATTTTTAACTCATGCAAGTCAATCATAGTACGACGATCACAAATCACAATTACACAATTTCTATATACTCGACTAGCTATTACCAATTCACCAACGGGTGTGGGCACCTCAAAAGGCTTAATCGACTCCGGTTTGATTCTAAACCGACCAGCAATATACAGAGTAACATATGACAATGTGGAGCCAGGATCTATCAAAGCATATACATCATGAGAAAATACCGATAATATACCTGTGACAATATCAGGAGATGACTCAAGATCTTGGCGTCCAGCCAAAGCATAAATATGGTGCTAAGAACCGCTAGAACTGGGGACTCTCCCCCTGCCTCTACCATGGCCGACTGGCGCATGCGAACCTGGCCCCATAGGGCGTATAGAAGATGAAGATCCGGCTATCAACCCTGAAGGCTGGGTCCTACCTCTGCCACCAGCTGAAGGGCAATCTCGCATAATATGGCCTGGCCGACCGCATGAATAGCAAACCTTTGAACCCAATCTGTACTAACCCCAATGTAAATTCTCACACTAGGAATATCGTGGTACGGGTGGCCTCGCCTGACCCGAATCACCTCTAAACTGAGATCCCGAAAAGCTCTGACTCGGCCCGAGATGAGTAGATCTATCAAATCTCTGGCCTGAAAATCGTGGAGGCGCACTAATCATAGAATGGCCGAATGCTCGAAAAGCTCCGTGCAGTGCTCGCCTATACTCACTCATCGGACCGAAGATCTAGACCTCTTGTTATGCCCCCTATCATGCTCACGATCACTTCTTTGTTGTTGCAGGCTTTCTTCTAAATTCTGAGCATGGGCTTGGGTGCGTGAAACATCCATGTTGTCCTGAAGGGACGCAGTCAAGCATCTATCCATCAAATGTGGCTCGAGGCCTTTCACAAATCGGTGCACTCGGTCACCCATATCCGCTACCATGGCCGAAGCATACCTAGCCAAGGAATTGAAGCGGAGACTATACTCTAGAGCACTCATGCTCCCTTGCCTCAAATTTAAGAACTTGTCGGCTCTAGCTCACCGAACTTCTGGAGGCAAATAATGTCGGAGAAAAGCATCTACAAATTCTTGCCATACCGGAGGAGGTGCATTAGCTCCCCGTGAAGCCATCCAAACCGTATACCAATGAACCGCGACATCCCTCAATCTATAGGACGCTAACTCCACCTATTCGGTGTCCAAAGCATGTATCAAGCGCAGCGTCCTCAAAATAGCATCAATAAAATTTTGAGGGTCCTCATCCGGCTTTGATCCAAAGAATTTCAGAGGGTTTAAACTAATAAAGTCACGAGCCCTTGCACTAAAAGCCCTATTGCCTTACCCCCGTACTTTGCGCGAGTGCGGGCAGCAACCAATTGAGTAAGCAAATGAATGGCCTCTTTTACATCTTGGAAGCATCCAAAGGAGGAACCGGGGGTGGGCCGGAGTCGGAGGCTCCCTCACGCTCCTCTAATATAGTCACTGAACGGGAGGACTGAGATTGAGCCGCACTCTGGGACTTACTTTCCTCTACCACCGGTGGTGGTGCTCTTTCAGCCCGCTTCTCTGCCACCGTCTTGCCCTTTTGGGCTGCTGTAGCCTTTCTCTTTACAGGCATTTCTGAAATACACAACAAATGGTTAAGAAACAAGAAGTTCTTACATCATAGCTCTATCGCACGATTTCTTATGAAGAAAGAAGGTCATTCATTCCTAAAATGCCCGCGAGCCTTCTTGTTTATAAGTGTGGCGCGCAACACACCCATAACCAAGACTTTACTAGACACGGCTCGTAGACACACCCTAGGACTGAACTGCTCTGATACCACTTTTGTCACGACCCAATCGGAGGGCCGCGACGGGCACCCGGTGCTATCCTACCCGGGCACCTCTTAACATACTTTCACATCACATCTAGGTGAGCCACATAACTAAATCATGCTTTTCATTCATCATCATTCTAATCTCATTGGGCGACAATTTACTTATATCATCAATAACATCTATGCCCATATAAATGTACATAAGCCGACAAGGCTAACAAAACAATATCCCAAAATATAGGCCGACAAGGCCAAACATATCTAACCATATACACATGTCTACGGCCTCTAAGAAGAATATGTCATATCATATAGGCGGGACAGGACCCCGCCGTGCCTATAAATATGTACACAAAAGAATCTATACCAAAAGGCGTAGATTCCGAATGAAATGGAGCTCCGCTATGTAGTCCCCGAGAAAAATACGGTTATGGATCAAGTTTCATTTTCCTTGGCCACCTGCGAGCATGACGCAGCGTCCACAAACAAAAGGACGTCAGTACGAAGAATGTGCTGAGTATGTAAAGCATGATCAATAGCAATATGGAAGCATAATAGATAACATATGAAATAGCATAAGATGGGAGATAGTAGCATCATCTTCATAGCACTTACTTTCTTTCCATAGGGACATTCCATTTCTATTGCGTATCTGTTATAGCCCGTGTTTTGTACATTCGGATAATTCGGGATAATTGCAAGAAGTTAAAGGCAAGACCATTTCCAAAATTGTTTTAGTAGACAAGTTGTTGGTGAATATTAATTATGACTATTATTAATGTGAAAATATTGAGAAAGGCCAAGGGTAAAAAGGGAAATTCGCAAAATGGCCCGTGGTAATATCATGGAAGTCTAAGGGTAAAATGGTAATTTCACAGGTGTTCAAGAAAAATTCTTGAAAATCCCAAGTTGGTCGTGTGGCATGTGTATATGTCCACATTTCTATTAATTAGTGGGGGCTAATTACAATTATAAGGACATATGGACCAAAGCTTACAAAGGAAGACATTTAGTCTTCCTTATTCATTTTTAAGAAAATTGAAGAAAATGGAAGAATTTTCTAGAGAAGGAAAGAAAGGGATCATGTGGCCATATTTTTATTTTGAGGGGCTTATTTATAAATATGGAAAATTGGTGGAAGACATGTATATATATATATGGGGTCATCTTAATTCAAGAAATGGGAGAAAGAAAGAGAAAAAAGAAGAAAAAAAAAGAAGAGAGGAATATAGTGGGTTCGGCCATGGTTCCAAAAATGGGAGCCATGGAAGATGATCAAAATAAATTATTTTCTTCCACTTTTCCTACCTAATGGAAGGTCCTCAACAACATGGAGTGGTTGTTGGAACAAGCAAAGCATTTGTTGTGCAAGTTTGGAGCCTAGTCAAGTAAGAAGAAGTTAAGTAAAAAGGTATGTATTCAATCTTCTTTCACATGTTTTGGATAGTTGTGAGTATTGTAGTATGTAGAAAGGGATGAAAATCATGAAAATATGGAAGTTGTGGGTGTGGCCGTGAATGCATATATATGCATGTGTGTGTGTTGTTGCATGAAAGAATGATGAACTAATTTTATGCGTAAGTTGGTTGTTGTAATGTATAGAAATGGATGCAAATTCATGGAAATATGTATGTAGTGTCATGGTCGAAATGATGATGTTTTGATAAGTTACGATGAATTGATTTCATTTGACATTCTAATTGATGTTGTTGTGGATTCTATGATGAAAAATGAAGGTTTGATAACTTGGGAGAAAAATTGAGGTTGTGGCCGTGTGTTGTGCGCTTAGTCGTGAGTGTGTGGTGTGTATGCATGGCCGTGTATAATTGTTGTTATGGTATGGATTCTATGTTGCTAATAAAAGCTTAATGATCTTAATGAAGTCATAGTAGTTGGAGACTTGTTTTAGAGGTTTATGTAAATTGAATTGAATATAAATGGAATGTTATTGGTGGTTTGGCCGGGTTGAATTCCCGGATTGTTGTTGATTAAAATTGGCCAAGTTGAACTTGGTGGGATGGAGTATTTACAGGGGAAATGCTGCCAAAATTTCGGTAGGCAAGTGTTACCTTAAGATTCAACTTCTAAATGCTCTAATTGACGTTTGGTAAATGTGACCAAATTGTAGATTTTGGCGAACTTTTGAACTGGAATTTGGAGTAGCGTAAGAGGCGGAAAAGGTATGTAAGGTTTCACCTTCCTTTCTTGGCATGTCTTAGACGTAGTAGGTTTGGACACGGGCCTCGGGACGATTCCTTCCTAGAAGTCCGAGATTGAAATTAACCCCTTTTTCATTCAATAGAATTGAATTAAAATTTTGCATAAAATGTTGGAAAGTTACCTAAACACCTAGAACTCGCATAAATAGGACCCGACTACCTTAAAACTCTCATAAGTGACGTCTTGGAATGTAACATATGTAAATTGTGTACACCACCTCATTTGACTCGAGGTGGGCCCACTGTTCCCGAATTTTCTTTATTGCTCTGTTTATCAAACGATAAGTGTTGTAACTATTCTAATGAGAATATCTCTATGATGATAATGATAACGATGATGTAGGAAGAGGATATGTCTATGATAAGTATGACAAGAATGCTTCCATGACTAAGAGCCTTAAGTCAAGAATCCAATGCGAGTATGAAAGTGTTTAACTAGTTCTTGATCTTTAATTCTACTCCTTAGTTATGATACTATTTTCTAAAGGTTTCAAAGCATACAAGTTAACGTTTATGATGTCCATGATTTCATTCCATGTTTTCTTTTAATGTTATTTTCCGTTGATGGTCTCGCCTTATAATTATCGTTCCTTCAAGGTGAGACAAAGCGATCACGATTATTCCATAATGTAATCGGAGGTCATCGACCTTATGTCACTCCGATGGATACATGACTTTCTTTGGGCTCCCCGGCATGCTTATATGATATATGTATATGAGATATGTATATGCACGCGTGGGGGGGGAAGGGATACATGGGGAATGGGAAGTGGAAACATGTTTCATTGCCACACAGTCGGTCGGTTTATCATCCCGGACGCGAGATGCCCGGACGCGGGATTTATGGGCGAGCCGGAGTATTTCGGCGCAATGTGGGCGAGCCGATGCTGTTCGGTGCTATGATACTACATGATATACTATGACTTGATATGATATAACACGATATGATATGATATGATACGATACTATATGTTAAGACATGATATGACATAAGTTCTATTTTCTACGTCTATGAAAAGAAATGTTTTTTTTTTTTCTAAAAAAGGAAAGACAAGCATGCATGGTATCCGGCCAAAAAGGCATTCACATGTACAAAAGTTATCCTCTTATCTCATCACATGTTCTATGATCCCATGGTATTGTTGTTCATACCTATGTTCCCGTTTGTATTATTTTTCATGCCTTACATACTCGGTACATTGCTCGTGCCGACCCCGTTCTTCGGGGGGGCGCGTTTCATGCCGCGCGGTACACTCGACAAGTAAGAGCTATTGCGAAGATGTTCCCGGCGAAGTTGGTAGACTCCATTTGTACCGGAGTGCCGCCGAGTCGATTATATGTGATGTGCGGTTGTTCGAAGTTAGAGACTTTGCAGACAGGGTCGTGAGTCTAGAGTGTCAGTTTTGAGAGTGGGTCCATTAGCTAATATATATATATATATATATTGTTATTACGCATTATGTTACAGAGTCCTTACGCTTACAGGCTGTGTTTAAATTGAGAAACGACAAAAAGAGATTTTGAAAATTTTACTATGTACTTTACCTTTATTTGATTTAAGCCTCCAAAGAGAATATGTGAGTAATAATAGTCAGCGGGTTCGCTCGGCTCCGAATATGGGGTCGGGTGCCCATCACACCCTGGTAAGATCAGAGTGTGACAGTATCCGTGTACATATATCCATATCCGCACTCATTTACCTTTTGTATGCATTTCCGTATTCGTATTCATATTTCCATTCATACTCATGGTCATATCATATACATTACATATACATAGCCTTTACTTGGCATTTACATATACTTAGCATATTCGTACTCATATTGATGTCATATACATAGCATTTATATAGCATACCCGACCACGAAGGTTCGGTGTTTCACATACCTGGCCCTACCAAGGCTCAGTGTCATATCTAGCCCTACCAAGGCTCAGGGTTGTCCGTACCCAACTGCAGTGGTGCGCGCGCATCATCATATATAGATATATTTATACATATTCATTATGCTCTACCCGGCCACATAAGCTCGGGGTTCACAATAGCCACTCATGGGCACATATACATATAAGCTCATAAATATCTTTAGCCTTTTTACCATCGTCATTCATTATATTCTATCCTTAGAGGATTACTCGTCGTATAAGGAACTTAGTACAATCATATCATATCGAGAATTGTAAGCTTAGTAGCTTTTAGAGATAAGTTCATTGGAAAACATCGTAGGCTCATAGAAGGATAGATATTTGGCCAAAGAACCATGCCTTATGAAAGAAGGGTTAGCCTTACATACCTTTCCGTTCAACTATTCTATCACTTGCACGTGCTCCTTCAATGCTCACGTTTCTACCTTCATTAGAGTGCATACTAACATTAGAGAATGGATAGCTTAGCATTCATGACTAAAGCTAGAGAAAATCAGACAGCATCTTCTTTATTTGTACAACTTCCTCCATATCATATATCAACTCCCAAACATCGATGATAATATTCACAATATCATCACAATAGCCTTTTTCAAATCGTATTATCCTTACTTCTCAATTCACTTCAATTCATCCATATTCATGGTCATATCACACAATTAGTTCATTCATATACAAGGTCTATTCCATGTTCTCAATATCATTTATAACATGATCATATTCATAATGTATCAAGATTTATGACTCATTCCAAACATCTATTCAAAAGTGACACTATTCCCACTTACATGACCCATTTCCTATTTCTTTATATAATCCAAGTGTTTCAACTTTCACATACCTTAAACAACATGAAAATATCATAAAACTTACCTTAGATGGTGCAGGATTGAACCTTGGGTGCAAATACCTCACTTAAGCAAAACCCTAGTTTTTCCTTCACTTGGATTCCTTGTTTTTGATGAAGTTTAATGGGTTTTCTTTCTTTTGATTCACTTGGTTTGATGATAAGAACCTTTGATTTCCCTTGGATTCTTGTTCATGAAATGTATGTAATGTTCTAGAGACTTTAGAGAGAGAGTGGGGAAGTGTTGGAATGAAATAATGAAGTTGGAATCACATTTATAGACTTGTAACATTTCAGCCCGTCGGGACTTCCACGGACTCTTCCACGGTCCGTGGAACATTAGATGGGTCGTGGAACTGGTCGTGGTTCATGACCAGCCAATCACCATTTCTGCTAGGACTTCCACGGACCCTTCCACGGTCCGTGGAACATTCTATGGTCCGTGGAACTGGTCGTAAAACCCACAGTTTCACCGAAGTTGTTCCCGTCGTCTCGTTTGATCTCCAATCCTTATGGAACCTTTTTAACACTTATTTATCATCTCATTAACAATCTAAGGGGCGTTATAACTCTTCTTCAAAACATTATTAAGCCATCATTAACTCGTTACTCACGAATCATTTCCGATACTTATCATATACATTGCCTTCTCTTGGCAACTTTCTCGTCTAACATCGAATGTCTTTAAAATGTTATTTAGAATCATCAAATGCTATTTCTTACTTATTGAAATACCGTATACTTTGTGCTCTTCGTTAGTCTATTCACTGTGCATCAACAAAAAAAATTTCGAGGTGTAACACATACACTATGGAATTATATGAACCATCAACGTAAAGTTATGCCTAACTACAATAGCAAGAAGGCCACATCAAAAAGCCAACAAGGAATAACGACTGATGAAGTGATCGCCGGTATGAGGAAATCGAAGATAAATATACCTACATTGCGAGAGAGTCGTAATGGAGTAAGAATTGCGGTAGTCCTATGCTTCTAAGATTGTATCGCGAGATGTGAGGGAAGAAAGTTAAAGAAAAAGTTGTGGCAGGAGCTCAAAGATGTTGTGGGCTATGAAATTAGTTTGAACTCGGATTATGAGTTGCCATAAGTGTAACTGTACTGCGAAGGATAGTAAATGGTGAAGAACTGTTATATCCCACATTTTTGTACGTCGGGACATTCCTAGTTAATTACGGAAAGTTAGGGACAAGACTAGTTCAGGACACGAAGTCGAGATTTTTTTTATCACGATATATTTTAAAGCATGAATTGTTATGATTTTGTTGGCATCAGATATTATGGAGTTTGGGATTAAAATTAAATTATGGAGAGCTAGACATCTTATGAAAAATTTGGGGCCAAAAGTGAACTTTTTGAAAGTTGTTATTTCATAAAAAAAATGGCCATGTGGCCGGCCACCTAAGGTGTGGGCCATGGCCACATGGATGCCTATTATATGTAGCATTAAGATGACTTAATTCATCACATTTTCATCATTTTATCACTTAGAAAATTCAAGAAGGTTGGAGAGAAAATAACTAGGCCATTCGGCCAAGGTGAAACCGAGCAAGAGAAAGAGAGAAGTTGATCAAAAAAAATATTTATTTCAAGCAATTCCACTCCTTAGAAGGTGCGTAACAACGTGGTGAAGTTGTTCTGTAGCAAGAACAAGTGTTGATTCAAAGTGCCAAGCTTAGCCAACTTGAAGAACCAAGTGAAGAAGGTATGCTTCAATCTTCTCTTTTATATGCTATAAATGGTTTATGGAGGTCATAATATGTGGAAATGAACAAAAATCATGAAAACATAGATGTTGGGTTTGAGCCGTGTAAGAGTGTTGGACCGTGTGTGTGTGTGTTGTTGTGTTGGAGTAATGAATTAATGGTAGTTAGCATGTTTGTATGTTGTTGTAGTGTGTAGAAATGGGATGGAAATTATGGACTTTGGAACATAATGTGTGGCCGTATATATAGTGTGTTGAAACCGTGTATATATGTGATGTGTATGTCAAGAATGAATTAATTTTATTTAGAGTGTTGGTTGTTGTTGTTGTGTAGATTCTATGTTGATAATGGAAGTGTTATGATCCAAGTTGAAGATTAAAACCGTGCGGGCTTGATTTGAGAATTAATGTGACCTTAAGGTAATTTCTTGAAATTGTGAGAATAATGTTATTAAAGTGTGGTTTGTTGGTGTAGTTTGTGAATTTTGAAGAAAGAAATGTGTCGTTGTGGTTCCTATTGAAATTGGGAAGTTTTGGGTAAGGTAGTATGTTGGTTTGGCCATTTGGAGTGTTGTGCGAATTATTTAAAGTATTCTTGAATGGTTGTTGGTATTGTTGTTGACAAATTGGCCGAGTTAAATTTTCGCGGTGTTGTATTTACAGGGGAGGTGCTGCCCAATTTTCTGTAGAATTGAGAAATAGTTTGGAATTGAATTCCTAAACGCTTATAGCTAATGGTTGATACTTATTGGTGTTGTGTAGACTTCGGGGAGCCGAGGCCTGAGTTGGATTAGCTAAGGAAGCAAGCGAGGTATGTAAGGCTTCCTTTTTCCTTCTTTGGCATGTCTTAGACGCACTTAAGGTATGACATGACTTGTGCTTGGGGTAACTCCGCTCCTACGTTCCGAGTATGCATATGATTCCCATTTGCTTCATGATGTAACATTCTTCATATGGTCTTTAAGTCTTATGTATGTTTAGATATCAAACATTGTATAAAGAATTTTGCTCCTAAAAGATCCTATATCTAAAAACGTCTGTAACTTTCGTGAACAAAACCGAATCGCTCCGAAACGCTCATAGGAGGTTCCATAATGTATAACCTCCCCGACTTTCATAGGCGGGCTCGGATTTGGATTGACACCTATCGGTGGGGCCCGAGACTTTTCCATGCTTAGACTTAACGTTTTTTTTAAAAAAAAAGACTTAATGCGATTATCGTTGGAACCCCCGAGTATGATTACCTGTTTATGTAACGAGTTTGAAATGAGAAGTGTTATGTATATGATTCCGATATGAAGTTATGATCTTTAAAGTTCGGTTTGATATGTGCCCGAGTGGCCTTCGGAAGGAACGTGATTGGACTATTGTCCTAATTTGCAAATAATGATTTGTTTTGATTAATTTATTAAATCCTTGTGAATGTTTACATTGCACATAGTTATGAATATTATAAGTTGCATGTAATTCCCACGATTCTGCTCATGCACATTATTATTACTTCCTTCGCCGAGTCCCGGGCCGGTTATTATCGTGCGCACAATCCGAAGTATGATGAGCTTCCGAAGTATGATGAGTTTCTGATATGATATGATATGTTTCTGAAGTATGATGAGTTCTGATATATGATACGATATGAAGTATGATTCTGAAATATGATATGATTCTGAATTATGATGTGATTCGGAGGAGATGTTCGGAGATATACAAAACTTCCGAAGTATGATGAGTTGTGGCGCCCAAGGCAGGAGGGGCGACCACGTTCCGTCCGCCGGGTCCCATTATGGACCGCGTATGATATATGTTTTTGATATGCATGATTTGTGTTCAGAAGTAAGTACTCTGACATTCTGATTATTATATATGTTTTCTGTAACTCACATATGATTTCCGGTGATTGATATGCATATGATACGTGATTTTGATAAATCTGGATTATGATCAGTTGATGTCGGAACCGATGGTGGGTCAAACCCAGTGGTGGGACGGATTCCACACTGGTTTAGGCGAATCCCACATCGGTTAATGTCAGCTCATACAATATGTTTGATTTCCGTATATATGACACAGAAATGTTTTTAAAAGAAAGCTAAGCGTTTTGGCATTCTGACTACTAGATTCACTTTCCGTACTCTTTACCTCAGTTATGATGACACGGCTATGATATGATTTTACTTACCGATACACGTATACACACGACAAGTGTTTCAAAAGACAAGTTTTGATTATCCGATTATTATACTCGTTCACCGTTTTCACCTTTACATACTCAATACATATTCCGTATCGACCCCTTTCTTCGGGGGCCGCGTTTCATGCGCGCGAATGTGCACAGTGTACATTCCGGTGATTCGTCACCTAGGATATCCATTCCGCTGTTCGGAGAGCTCCCTTGATCCGAGAGCCTACACTTTTTGGGTACGATACTTCTGTTATTTGTATATATGTTTGTTCACGGGTACGGCGGGGCCCTGTCCCGTCATATGGTTCTGTTATGACTCTTAGAGGTCTGTAGACATAAACGTGTGGGTTGTGGGCGAGTTTTGTACAGTTGTATTTGTATGGTTTGTGTTCTTATGTTTTGATAGCCTTACCGGCTACACCCGTTATGTATATATGTGTATATGTATATCTACCTGTTAGCTTTGGGGCGACGACTTATTTTCGCCTATGCTTATGCCACTAGTAGTACGATTATGGTTGATGGGTACGTATGAGTGCCCAGCTCGGGCACTAGTCACAGCCTACGAGGTTGGGTCGTGACAGAAGTGGTATCAGAGCGGTTCGTCCTCGGAATGTCCACAGACCGTGTCCGGCAGAGTCTTGTTTATGGTGTGAAGCCGGCCACACTTATAAACGGAGGAGGCATTTAGAATCAATGACCTTTCTTCTCGTCTTAGATCGTGCAATAGAGCCGCAGTCTAGGGAAGACCACTTCGACGCTTTTCCGCAGTAGGTGCGTACGGATTGACGGAGATGAAGAGGCCGAGCTCGACGATGGGGGTGCTAATAAGGCCCCTGTAGTATCCTCGGCACCTCGTGCCCGGGCCCGGCGCAGGCGCCCCGCCATGCTCTATCGAGACGGACCCCACGCAGATCTTGCTACGATCCCCCCGCAGTGTTTGACCCCGCAGCGGAGGTGGGGCCCAAAGAGAGGAGCTCCGGTTATTCGATCGAGACCGATCCCTCGCAGGATCTCGCGACGATTCCTCCGAGTCCGCGACCCCCGCCGAGGAGGACCCCGAGAGCAACGCCTACGATACGGATCTCGTCCGAGTATGGGGCGGGGGGCACCGGGAGAGGAGCTTCCCGACATCGTGCCGCCGCTCCTATGGTGGAGCACTATGTTCGGCCAGCCTCCCCCGAGTGTTACACCTTATTCTAGCCCCTTATCCCGGCCATCGGTGAACCGCAGTCGCCGACTACCTATATCCCTCGGACTCAGACGAGGGGGATGACGGGGAGAGTACATTTCGCCCGATAGCCCACTGCACTGTGCTGGAGACCACTCGTCTACAGGTATATGAGTATTTATTGGAACTTGTCCTATGTATGTGTATTTGCTGTATAATTGTTACATAATAGCGGTAGTTCTTAATTTAAGGGTCGATAGTCAAATATTCGTAAATCATGGCGATTAAGGTGTGTACATCACTATAGTAGACCTGGAAGTTGAGGACGGAAGGTAGTCGTATCCGTAGACGAAGAGTGAATACGGAAGATCGAGAGGGGTAAAACAGTAATTGTGTCATGAGGGCGTTTTGAAATCTGTTAGGACTCCAATTTACTGTTAGAACCCGTATTTTTGTACATTGGAATAATCCGGATTAATTATGATAAGTTAAGGACAAAACTATTTTCGGGATACAAAGTCGGGATTTTTGACTTTCGATTTTATTTTGAGATATAAGTTGTGCATGAATTTATTGGTATGGAACAATTAGAAAAATTTGGGACCAAAAGTGATAAAATTGGAAGTGGAAAATCATCCACAAATTCCATGTGGCCGTGCATAGTGGATTGTGGTGCCCACACAACTTTGTGTCATCTTTTGAGTGGAACAACTCATTTAATGTGGGCCAAGGGATGGTACACTTCATTTAAATGGTGAAATATGACCTCTAGTCTTCATTCACTCTTTCCACA
>NW_026714930.1:0-21523 GCF_029784015.1 Lycium ferocissimum | reverse complement strand
TTAAGAGAGGTAATTAATAAGCTTAAATATTATAATAAAATAATTAATTAGTCCTACTTAAATTCGTCAATTAGTGTATTGACAATTGATTAGTGAAATGTATGAAACAATTTTGAAACTAAAATTAAAAGTTTAGTATAATTTAAACTTCCTATTTTTTCCTTCATGAAATCGTTAATTTACCGCACACATCTATATATACTTTGTTTTAGATCACAAATTTCCTATCATTTTTTTTTTTTCAATTCTTAAACTTGTGTCCAATTAAACACATGTAAATAAATTGAAACGAAGGTAATAATCTTTTCTATCACCTATATGGCTATATATGTATATACATGTCCCGGCCTAAATGATTCTTACATTAAACAACTCAACATAAAAGTCTCCCGACAATCCCAACCTAACGCGACAGTTTTCCATCATAGTTTCAATCAGAATCAAGGCACTACTATATCAAAGAGCTAATTCGTTCGGAACTCAATTATATTGATTGTGCTTTAAATCAAATCTCATATTCACTTAATTAATTAGTTGCAGAAAGAGCCAAAACTAATGTCAATTTCACTAGAAGAATTGGCCATGAGTGGAGCTGATTATCTTATTTAAAGATGGAATTAACATGGAATTTGAAAAATTATGAAGCACAAGTCCCTCCTTATTTGTTAGCTGACGAAAGATGATGAAGATCATGATACAATTTTAGCAAATTTTGTTTAGACTCACAGGGATACTCATTGTATAATGTCGTTCTAAACCGAACAGACCAAATCGAGATCGTTTATTAAGTTTTTCTTAATACTATTGTAGTTTTTTTTTTTTTTTTTTTTTTAATAAATGCATAAGTATATTGTACTGAATGATGAGGGTAGATTATTAATTCAATAAAATGACCAAGAAAATACCAAACCACACCGAATAATTTTTTGCGTGTAATTTTATATATTAAGTTTATAAATACTAGCATATTAAGTCTTTTGCCTTGGGCCTGCGCTGATGGAAATATCTACAATCCAACAGGTGATTATTAACATTCAAGGTCTCTAACTCCCAAATCTTTTATGTTATTCCTATTGAAACTAAATTAATTTGGGCAATTTGCATGATTTTCCCTTATTCGGGGGGTGGTCTTTAATTTTTGCCCCTCAAATTGTTGGTCTTTAATTTTTGCCCCGCAAATTGTTGGTCTTTAATTTTTTCCCTTCACCAAAAAATCCATGGGTTCCGGGTTCAAACTCCTGCTCAATCAAAATTTTTAAAAAAATCGCAAGGTAGAGTTTTGGATTCGCAAGGCAGAATTTGCCTGCAATACTTTACCTTAAGGCAGGCAAAACTCCACCTTAAGGGAGACTTCGCTACCTCATAATGCAAAATTTGCCTTAGTGTAGCAAACTCTACCTTAAGTTTGCATGCAAAACCTTAAGGCAGAGTTTGCCTTCAGGTATAAGAACCCTGTCTTGCGATTTTTTTTTTTTTTTTTTAAATTACTGAGCTGAGGAAAGTCTGTCAAGTGGGCCGGACCGGCCCGATAAACCCGGCCCACCACCGGCCTGGCACGGACTCGGCTAAGGGGGGTAAGGGGCTGGGCTAGGTGGGATTTATTAGGGGGCTAGGCCGGACAAGGTGGACCGCCTGCTAGACTGGCCCACCAGTGAGCCCGGGTGATGGCCCACCGGGGCACCGGCCGGGCCCACTTCGAATTAAAAAACAAAAAAAAAGAGAGATATTTACTTAGTGTGTCAGTTTAGGAAATCATGTACGTAAATGGCACAATTTTTACAGTTCTTCAAGAATAGCAAGTTTTATAACATTTTAGCATATTTAAGAAAGTACTACGTTTATTACTTATAATAAATATTTTAAAAACATTGTATCCCAATAAACGAGGAGTCTCTTTTTACTTTTATAATTTTAGTTTTCTTTAAAATTGTATCTTAAAGCTAGGCAATCTTGTTTTCTCAACAAATATACCTTTAATACATTTTCAGTATATATTAGATTGTGATAGTTTTATATAAAAGTAAATATTCCATTAGCATGTCATATATACTGTGGATACGTAGATTATACCAAATATAATACTCCCTCCGTTTCAATTTACGTGAACCTATTTCTTTATTAGTCCATGCCAAAAAGAATGACACCTTTCTATATTTGAAAATAATTT
This sequence comes from Lycium ferocissimum, assembly GCF_029784015.1. Lineage (NCBI taxonomy): Eukaryota > Viridiplantae > Streptophyta > Magnoliopsida > Solanales > Solanaceae > Lycium > Lycium ferocissimum. The sequence continues at coordinate 19,356 of NW_026714930.1, read as the reverse complement.
ACCTTTATGCAGTGATTTATAGTCACACAAAATATATGTGCCTCATTTAACACCACAAGCTTAAAAGTTTTCTCTTCTTTCTTACACTTCGTGTCCAGTCAAATAGACATATCAACAGCTGCATAAATAATTTAAAATAAAACTTAAATTGATAATATTGTACACTCAAAACATGCAAACTTGAACGACTAAATATTGCAAATCAAAAGTTCAAAACATAAAAATTAAATAGCTAACATCGATGGACAAATTTAAAGAAGAGATAAACTTCAAAGTTCAACTTCGTGCCTTTTCACCAAGTGCCTACGCAACACACCGGTACCCCCCCCCCCCCCCACAACCCCAATACCTGGTGCTCCGGACTTATGGAGATATATGTCACCATAATATTGACATTTAACATTCCTCGTCTACTCACTCAAAATGCATCCACAACACACTTGAAGTTGATCTTCGAACTCAAGGAGAAGGTGGAGGATTATCCATGGAAGTTGAAAGTAGAGATGTACACTAGTCGAATAGCAAATTTAGATAAAGAGAGAATTGTGTGAAAATGAAGAAGAATGGAGGGGGTATTTATAGTTTGGAAATATGACCAAAGCGTGGTTTATTCATAAATTTAGGGGTTCAAATAAAATTGGCAACGGCTAGTTTTTAAAATTTATAACAGCTAGCTTTTTTAATTGGAAAACGACTAAACTTTGTTTTTAGTTTAACAATTTTATCATTAGATGTAAATGTTAATCTTATTATTATTAGTAAACGTAAATGTCTATTTTAGTACTAGATTTTTTTTTTAAAAGAACTAAAACCCGGCCCGGTTAGCCCGTTGTGTACCCCTATCCGGGTAGGGGTTGGGCCGGACACCCTTTTCCCTCCCCACGCCCGGCCCCTTAACTGCGGCTCGGCTCGGCCTCGAACCGGCTAGGGTGTGGCCCACGTTTAAATGGCAAGCCCGAACCCGACTCGGCCCACTTGACAGGCTTAAGTGGAGGTTTGAATCCGAAATCTATGGGTTTTTAAGCGAAGGATAAAAATTAAAGATCACCAATTTGAGGGGCAAAAATTAAAGACCAATGCCTTTGAAGGGCAATCCGCTCAAATGAATTAATTCAAGCATCTATCAAGCCATAAAATAACTCAATGATCTTGAGTAGCAAGTCACATGTTATTGATTATCTTTCCTCTAGTATGATTAATTTTTTTAAAATATTTTAACTGAAAATCGCCAAAATACAATACACTTGCCACTAAATTTAGCATCTTAATCTAATCATGAATCATAAAGCAATCTCTTCACAATCGCGGCTAATTGGTAAAAAGAACCGCAGCAATTTGCGGTCGTGACTCGTGAGTAACAGTTAATGTAACTATAATGTAAGATTTGTAGCAAAAAGAGATTTAGTCAAGAAACTGGAATTAATTATCGTGATACGTCAAGTCTTGTCATTAAACTTATGACTATTAGTTGTTTGCTTGGTGGGATAGGGACACTAATTCCGAGATAAAGTGTGGGGCTATTTTATCCTGCATTCGGTTATGAGTATTAATTAGTCCCAAGACTACTAAATGACGGGATTAGCTATTTCATATACAAGGTGGGCTGCCTATCGATTGAAATTTCCCTCCTTAGCCGGAGGCGGAACCGGCTTCTCCTGAACCATCCTTAGAAAAGTAAGAAAGGAGAAGGGAACCTGAGTTTCTTGCCTTCTAAGAGTATAAAGAAGCGGAGTGTCAACCCAACAAATTAGAGGCACGTATAAAGTCTATCTCATTCCACCACCAAACGACTCCTTAGAGCCTTGGTTCTTATTTGAGACATTCTCACACGTGCAATTTTTCATTCAATAGCAATCCAATTACACTTTTAACTTTCACTAGTCATTACACATGCAGTTGAATATGCTGAGAAGCTTTCTAAAAGTTACCAATACTTCCATATTTGAATCTGCAGAACATGTGTACATATACGTGTTCATCGTACATCTATCATTCCTATTAATCCATGATGATATAGAAGACCCCTATTTGACCTATGATTCTCGTGATTCCCTGCCGTACAATCTTGAGTACAACTCTAAGATATTTCCTTTTTTTGGTATGACTTGTTCAAATATTACCATAAGTTTTGACATAAGTTCGTCCATTCATGATTTGGATGAGCTTTTCCGAAATTCTTCCACAATTAATTTGATTTACTGAATTTGAGATTAGTTATTTGTAATTCAATATATTTCTTAAGTTGTATATATATAGGGTATGAGCTAAAGTTAATAGGTTGAGATATGTGAATCCATAACTTAAGGTCTCCAGTGTGTGACCATCTCAAGCACACTTATAATTGGCCAAACACGTGGAAATTCTTTTTGATAATGGGTGGTGGTGACATTCAATATCAGGACCTTTGCCTACTCAGATACCATATTGAAGTGTGTGATCATCTCATCTAAAAGCAAGGTTCGTTGTAGAGAGAAGCAAATTTTAATATGTAATTATATTCTCAACACGATACATCCGCCCCTGACTTAAGAGATTTGAGTCATTGAGTATGTAATGAATTAAAATCCATTGCGTAGGCAATAGAACGTGAATGCTCGTTAGAATTAGTGCAACCATATTTTGTTTTAAGCCTCGTGAGTTTCAGAATACTTGACTAGAAAATATTCATTGAACGCATAAGTATCAATAGAAGAAAAAAAACGTGGAAAAAAAGTTCAGTCAACATAGAAAGTACCTCTTGTACTTAAAATGTAAGACGTATCTTCGGTGATTTTCCAAATTCAGTTAATTGAACTAATTCCACTAATGATTTAAGATTATTCTTTCGATACAAATTTTTGTTTTACAAGTGATACTATTTTGGTGCAATATACGAATATTTGAATGTTAATAAAAACAATTTAATCCTATTTAAATTCAACAACTAGTGTAATTGATTAAAAAAAACTGTATATGCCGTTGCAACAAGGATAGCTTTGTCATAAGACTGACACGAGAAGTTTCGAATACTTACTCAAATTCAAACGTTTTTAATGTATTCACAAGTATATTACCTTTTGGCTTTGAAACTTTCTCCAAATGTCAAAAGGTTAATTTCAAGATTCAAGTCAATATTCTGAGTACTTAACGTAAACTTTGCCTTATTAATTTATCACCTCTCTCTCTATATATATGTCCTGTCTAAATGAAATTCTTGCATAAAACAACTCAAAAAAAAATCTCATCTCTCTCCAAACTTATAGATCAAGCCATTATATCAAGAAGTAATTAATTCGTTCAGAACTCAATTGTCTGTTTATAAAAATTAAGGTGGAGTATCATCCTTAGCGCATCATTACTCGTCCTCAAGTCTCATATTCAATCAACGAGTTGCACAAAAAGCAACAAAAAATGTCGATTTCGCTTGACGCATTGGCCATGATGGGAGCTGATTATCTCAAAGATGGAATGAGCATGGAAGAATTTGAAAAACATGAAGCACAAGTGCCTCCTTATTTGTTAGCTGATCATGAAGAAGAGGAAGATGAAAATCTCTTCTCAACGAAGAAAAATATCCATCATGACATTCTTCCCACAAAAAAACAATATGAGTATTCTTTTTGTTCTCAAGAGTTTCATAGATGTGAAAATGATGAAGGGGACCAAAAGAAGCCTCTATTAATTAGAAACAACATTTTGGGGGAATTCTTGAAAAAGAAGGATATAGGAAGTTTTCTTGAGACTAGTAGGAATAGTCATTGTATAATGTCGTTGTAATTAACTGTTCATTATATTGCTATTATTTTAAGGTTGAGTTTCAATTATTTTACTGTTATTAGCAAATGATGCAGAGATTTGTTTAGAAGAAAGAAGAAGAAGCTAATGTAAATTAAAGTGCCACATGAATGCTCTTTTTGACTTATGTTCAAGCTGCGACGCACACTACAAAGAGAGTGATGCCACTCTCCATGCCACTTGGCTCAACATGAATGTTTTAGATAGGAAATGTCATAGTTCAAGGGGTAACAACAACACTATAATTTAAGTACTAAACTGTAACACCTCGTACCTTTAATGAAAGTTTTGACTACGATCCTAGACTTAGAAAATCAGATAAAGAATGTGGGAATTGAGATTTTTCCGTTCATTGATATGGTGGTTTACGCCCATGAACAAATATCGTATTCCAATTTACGCCCATGAACGGCTCCGAAACTGAAACCAAGAATTTCAACATTTTGAATTTGACATTTTGAGGTCATATATAGTAAATACGGACCGTATTTCACTTACGGCCCGTATTTCAAAACGTGTTTGGAATTTGGAAAACTTACTTGATGAAAGTTGTAGAGCATTGAAATACCTTTCCAACGGTATCTTACGGGTCAAACGGACATCTGTGCAAGAAGTTATGGCCATTTTGCGAACGTAGCGATGCTGTCCATATTCAAAATACGGCCGATATTTCAAAAATACAGCCAAGAAATACAACCAGTATTTAACTGGGCCGAAAAATTTATTTTTCCAGAACAGTATATACTTGTCCATATCAGTTCAAAACATTATTTTCATTCCTTCAAGCCCTAGAACGACTTCCTACCTCTTCCATCATCAAGAACACCAAGGTAAGCCTACTCTAATTATTCCAAATCAATTCTAACACTTATCCTTATAATCTAAACAAGAAATTATCATTCAAAAACTAGGGTTTTCAAGAAAACCCATCTCAAGGTTCAAGCATTCAAGATTTTGGAAATCCTCTTCAAAGCTCAAGTCTTTAATTCAAGTTTTGGAGCGACTAAGGTAGCATAGAACTTCCATCCACATGTAGGAATCTCTACGTTCTTCCCTATGCTCCGTTTCTTGATATCCATGAAGTTCAAACCCTAGGGCATTAAAACCAACATATTGGTAGCCCGTATTTATGTATTTATACACATGAACTTTGTATCTATATTCGTTATTGTATTCACGATCTTCCATTACGGTTATTAGGAACCCTAGCTTAATCCATGAATCATGAATTCTTCCTCATGTGTTCTCATTATGTTTATATGAAATTTTATGATTTTATGTAGCAAGTTACAAGCATGTTTTCAAGTCAAATTATATATATAATTATGAACTATTGTTATGACTCATGAATCAAGAACATGTTTGCAATACTATGACAAGTTATTTCATGAAACCATGTTACAAGTTATTTCGTGAAATCATGATTACAAGTTACTTACAAGTTATTTCACGAAAATCATGGGCTTCTTAGCCAACTATATCATGTTCATATTTTTGGGATTGCTTAGTTAACCGAAAAGGCTCGAGATAGCAAACTACGTCGCCACCGTAGGATAAGGGTTGTCGGCATGAGGCAACACCTTCGTTATGCGGTTGGATCCTTACTTGCTTGTTATTACTTAAATCTCATATCCCCTGGCAAGGTGTGAGTGTTCTGCTGGTAGGACGCAAGTACCAGAATCATGTTGTCGGTTATACTATAGCATTCCCCACGTTACAAGAAGTTTTATATACATGTATTTTCATTGAATTACTATTTTCAGACTTTACTCACGTTTCATGCTCATGTTCAAGTTACATTCAGTTTCAGTTCATGTCCTATACCTATATTGTGCCATGTTCTTCATTTCAGCAGGTTTTACATACTAGTACTATTCACCATGTACTAACGTCCCTTTTGCCGGGACCACTTCACGGTGCGGATACCGATTTTCGGGAGCATACACACAACGCGATAGGATCACCTCGGTTATCGGCTTATTGGTGAGCCCGCTCTCTCGGGGTTCAACATGGAGTCTATATTAGTATGCGGTTTATGGTAGTCCGGGCCATGTCTGAAGTTAGCATTCGGACATGTTTTAGAGGTTTCATAGACGATATTGGTTCGCGAGTCGGTTATGCTTTCATGTTTTACTATTACGTTTTCATGAATTTTCATGCTATGAGATAATTTCAAGACTTTATTCCGCAAATTATATTTTCATGATTATTTAAATTGCATCATATAGATATATTGTTTTGATGCCCATGTTGACAAGCAAGCCGCGTGAGGTTCGCTCGGACACGTACGAAGCAAGGCCGAGTGCCGTGTTACGCCGGAGCCATGATTCGGGGCGTGACATAAACAAACAAAACGAGGCTAGTTTAGGAGGATTTTGAGGCACTAACTCTATTATTAATCATCATACAGTCAATTCCTGTACAATTAACACTACAAGAAAAACCCGAATTGCCAACGGATTTTACCAACAACCCAAATTCGTTAGCAAATTAGCAACAAATTACTAACAAATTAGTAACCAAATTGTTTTTTAGAATTTAGCAAGGGATTTCTAACCGATTACCAACCAAAATTTTACTAACTAAATACTTTAGTTGGTAAATATGGCGGGAAAAAATGGCGCCTAATTTAGCAACCTCCTACAAACGGTTTACCAACCGAAATATTACCTACAAACACCTTTCGTTGGTAATATTACCAACGGAGTATATATCGGTTGGTAATATATGATAGTAAAAATAGAGTATAGTTTATTAACAAATTACCAACAAATTACCAACCAACCATTTACCAACGACGAATTTTGTTGCTAATTTTACCAACCAATTAAAAATACGTTGGTAAATTACCAACGGATTGTTATTTGTTGGTAAAGTTGCTAACTAATACTCAATTGGTTGGAAATTCTTACCAACAGATTAAGATTGTGGTTTGTAAATTACTAACATATTAGAATTAGTTGGTAATATACCAACCGATAGCTAATCCATTGGCAAAATTTACCAACCGATACATCTTTAGTTGGTAGTATTACAGACAAATGATAAATCAGTTAGTAATTGCTACCAACTGAGATCAAATTCATTAGTAAATTACCAACTGATATTGAAACAGTTGGTAAATTTACCAAACGAGAGGCTAAATTGGTTGGTAAATCACCAATTGGTGTTGAAACGGTTGGTAAATATAAGGATGATGCTAAATCAATTGATATTTTTTGACGAATTTAACATTAAATAATAAATTTAGTGATGGATTCTACATCAATTGATATTGTTTTATGAATCTAGCATTTAGTGGTAAATTTATCTTTCTTTATATATTTAATTTTTTAATATTACGTTCACGGAAAATATTACTAGTTTTGTCAGCTCGAATGGTTACCATGATTCTTTCTTAATTGTTTTTTGACATTAAAAAAATAGTACTTACAGTAGAAAGACTACTAGTTATTTGTTTTATTGCTCCAATTATGCCAATATTGGCATTAATAGTACGTAAATATCGAAACTCGTTGTTCAAACAACTATTTAGATCTAGAGTTCCTATAGTTTCTCGTAAGGCTTGTTTGGAAGCTTGTTCTCGGACTTGATTAAATGTCCTTTGTTGTTCAAACTGAATCATTTTGTTTTCATGGTTTTCTAATTATTTCAAAGTCTTACAAACTAAATTAATCAAATTCGTTTTTTGTCAATCTATCTCATAATAGCCATTCACTAGCTCAAGACTGCTAAAATTTTGCATCTCCTTTTTGTAGCGAGAACAAATTTCTTATAACTTAACATCTTTGGCTAGATGCGTCTCATCCACAATTGCATAGCTGTAGAGAAGAATTAATTGGTCCCTCCACTTGCATTCCACGAGTACAGAGAGACTATTTGGAGCATCCCCTCCTTAAGCTGGCAGATTTGGCAAAAGATTCCCCCTTGTAGTTTGTGGCTTCTGTGAAGGATCACTTTATTCATTTACCCTTAAGATTTTGCATATGTATTTTTCACAAACTTCCTTCTCCGTGAAATAATAGCGTCGTCGTAAGGCCAAAAGAGGGACATCATAAGAAGAGGATAGAAAAATACATATTATATCAAGAAGCCTTCATTGTTGGCGGTGATCTGAAAGTCTTCCGTATATCAAGAGATCTTTTTCTTCGGTGACGATCCATAAGTCTTCCCTATATCAAGAAGCCTTCCCCTCAGGTGGTGATCAAGAAGTCTTCCATATATTAATAGAAGTCTTCATCTCTGTCAGTGATCCAAAAGTTTTCCGTATATCAAGAAATCTTCCTCTCCGGTGGTGATTCATTAGTCTTCTATATATCAAGAAGCCTTCCTCTCAAGTGGTGATAAAAAGTCTTCATAAATCAAGAAGCCTTCTTCTCAAGTGGTGATAAAAAGTCTTCATAAATCAAGAAGCCTTTCTCTCAAATGGTGAGTCGCAAGTGTTCCTTACTTCACGTTCGTGATCAAAGCCTAACTCCACATTCATGGTCAAATTCAAGAAACAAGTTTAATCCATCAATTCAAGATTGAGTCGACGGTCGTGAGTAGAGGAATCAGAGGACTACTTCTTTTGATTTAAGAAAGTCTAAATATTGTTATCCGCATAATTTATTGAAATACAATTATTATTGTTTGCTATACCCCCCGCATCTCAATTTATGTGATACAGTTTGACTCGACACAGAGTTTATGAAAGAAAGACTTCTCAAACTTGTGGTCTAACAAGCCATAGATATTAAAAGGGGAAGTTTTAAGTTAAATTATTTCTAAATATAGAAATGTATCATCATTTTTAAGAAAAACTAAAAAGAAAAGTGTGTCACATAGGGAGTACTATTCTTATTATCTTTAATTTTTCATATGCGAAATTTAGTTCGACACACATTAATCAGGACATACGAAAAGAATTCATGGAAACAAAAGTGTGTGTACATTAAAATAGTTGATCTATATCATGTGAAAATTAAAATATGATATGTAGCATTAGTGTTTTCACAGACGTTTTCTGGGCGAGTCTCAGGGTGAGCCCTGAGGCGGGCGTATCAAAAATGCTCCAGGGCGCAAATAAAAGGGGTAGATCCATAGGGCCTACGCCCCAGGATTTGGGGAGTAAGTCCCGAGCGCACAAGCGTAAGCCTCGGGCGTAAAAGCAAATTCCCCCGGCGTTAACTTTGATTTTTATTGTTTTAAAATTATTCTTGCTACAAATTATGATCTTTATTATTGGTATAATGATAATTATATTTTATGTTATCATGTTTTCATGTTGTAGTGATTTTTCTAAAATATACAAATAAAGAAAGCAACTCTCATAGAAAATAACACTGCCATAAATAGTTTTTTAAAGATGATTATGCCTGAGATTGAAGAGATAGAGATTTCATAGCTCTATGTTCGTGAAGTAACTTTATTCAATTTTTGTCATTGCTCTTACACTTTTTGCCCTTCTCCTTCTCTAAATATAAAAATAAAAGTCATTGCAAATATTAGTTGAGAATGGGAAAGACTAATAATAGATCTGGAGATTGATGATGAAGTGAATAAAGATTATCTAGGCTATTATCATTTTTGTGTTGTTACCTTTCTCAAATAATATTTATAATAATTCTTTTTATATTATTGGAATTTATTTGCAGTATTTTAATGAAAACTTTACTTTTGCTTATTTTTTAGCAATAAAATTATAAAATTGAAGATACATGAGACATAACATACGTCCCGTGTTTTGGGGCTTACGTCTCGCCCCGTGTTGCGGAAAACGCTTCGCCTCGCGACCCCGCCTCTTAAAACACTGTGTAGCATTTTTACATGGTTGATTTTACATAATACTAATTATTCTAATTATGTATTCATCTTTGCATATTTAGATGACATCCAATTATTATAAATTCTAGTTTTAGTATTAATTTCATACCCACACTTTAAAAAATAGTTATAATTTTTTTTTCAAACTTAATTTGTATTTTATAGTTCAAGAAAATAACTTAGCACAGTTAAAATTTATTATTTTATACAAATAACTAATTGTAATTAAAATATTACTCCCTCTAAATTGTGAGTATCAAATTACGAAAAAGGACAAGTATCAACGAACTTTTACTATCAAGATTATTTTACAGAGAGAAATTATTTTAAATATCTATTATGAAAGACTTTAATTAATTAAGTTTTTACTTTTATTTAATTAAAATTTAAAAGTACATATTAAAAAATTTCAATTAATATATTACAGTGATGCCTATTATTATTGTTGTCTTGGCACCTTTTCTTGAGCCGAGGGTCTATCGGAAACAGCCTCCCTACCTCCCAAGGTAGGGGTAAGGTCTGTGTACACTCTACCGTCCCCATACTCCACTTAGTGAGAATATATTGGGTATGTTGTTGTTGTTGTTGTTGTAATCTAATACTTTGATAAACTAAAATATTAAATATTGTTATGTAGTCAAAACATTTATATACAACACAGGATATTCTCGGAATTCTTCTAGTCTAAAAATTCAAAACAAACTAACTGCATTATGAGTTCTGAAAAAATTTACTAATACATATAGTACCACTTGTAATATTAGCCTACTCTGTTCATTGATTTATTGTCACTATGGGTGTGTTTAATATGAAGAAAAACGTTTTCCAATTTTCTCTTATTTGGTTGCACTTAAGATCTTAAAAAATGTTTTCCTTAAAATTTTGAGGAAAAACACTTTCTGGATTAACAAAAACACACCAACGCATTCCCCAACCCGCCCTCGCCTCCACCCCCCACACCAACAAACTCAACCCTTCCTCCCCACCACCCCCCTCGCCCCAACCACCCAACCCACCCCCCCCTCCAAAGCCTCAAAAAAAAAAAATTATAATGTGTTTTTTGTTTTTCACAACACCCACCCCCCAATTTTAACTAACTGCAATATGAGTTGTGAAAAATTTACTAATACATATAATACTATTTGTTATATTAGCCTGTTCAGTTCGTGGATTTATTGTCGCCATGGGTGTGTTTGGCTAATTCATTTGAAAAATGCTTTTGATTACTTTTAACAAGCAGATTGTGTTTGACTATTCTTATTTATAAAGTGCTTTTGAGTGTCAAATTACGAAAAAGGACAAGTATCAACGAACGTTTACTATCAAGATTATTTTATAGAGAGATTGTTTTAAATATCTATTATGAAAGACTTTAATTAATTAAGTTTTTACTTTTATTTAATTAAAATTTAAAAGTACATATTAAAAATTTTCAATTAATATAATACTTTGATAAACAAAAATATTAAATATTGTTATGTAGTCAAAACATTTATAAACAACACATATATTCTCGGAGTTCTTCTAGTCTAAAAATTCAAAACAAACTAACTGCAATTTGAGTTCTGAAAAAATTTACTAATACATGTAGTACTACCTGTTATATTAGCCCGCTATTGTCACTATGGGTGTGTTTAATATGAAGAAAAATGTTTTCCTATTTTCTCTTGTTGGTTGCACTTAAGATCTTAGAAATTTTTTTTCAATGGAAAATGTTTTCCTCCCAATACGAGAAAATATTTTCTTTAAAAATTTGAGGGAAAATATTTTCCGAATTCACAAAAACACACCAACTCGTTCCCCAACCCACCCCCTGCACGCCCCACCCCCACACCAACAAACCCGAACCCACCCCCACCCCCCACCACCCCAAACCCTACCCACCCCACCCCACCCCACCCCACCCAACCCAAACCCACCACCCCACCTTCTACCACCCACCCCATCTCAAACCCCACTCCACGACCCCACCCACTCCTACCTTCCACCACCCAACCCACGCCCCGCCCTCCTCCTCCCCACCTCTAAAATTTTCTATAAAATTTGTTTTTTTTTTTTTTTCACACTACACCCCCCCCCCGACCCACACCTTACCATCCAAAAAAGTTTTAACTTTTTCTTAAAACTTTAGTTTTTGGGTTTTTAACCCCCCCCCTCCCTTAAAAGAAGAAGTTATTTTTAAGGTTTTACGGTGCAAATTCAAAAACTTCATTGTGATTTTTCTTGGATTATCAGCTGGTGCTCGTAAATGACATTTTTCAATTTGCGAACCAAACACCTCAAATATTAAAAAAAGCACTTTTGTCCTCAAGACCGCTAGGCCAAACAGGCTCTAAGTCATATGATTAGCTACTACTAATACTCCCTCCGTTCAATTTTACTTGTCCACTTTGGACTTTTCACGCTATTTAAGAACTAATAAATGAAGTGCATAATTTACCAATGTGCCCATATTAATTAGTGCATATTTTTATTGGATTTGAAAAATGATTTGAAGTGAGTAATTAATACTATGGGTAAAACAGGAAAAATAAAATTATCTTCTCTTGATATGCTAAAAGTGACAAGTAAAAGTGAAAATCTATTTTTAGAATACTGGATAAATAAAAGTGAACGGAGGGAGTATAATATAAGAATTTAAAAAAAATTGCAAAAATACTACATATAAAAAACGAAAGAAGTCATTTAAATTCTACAGTGTCCAAAGAAAAAAGGAAAAGTTACAACTATGCACCAAAACCCTCAACCCCAATTAGATAGGTTCCGCGCCATTATTTCAGTTTCAACCCACGATCACAATTCACAATTCCATTACTTTTATGTAAATTCTTTCCGTGGTTTTCTCAATTAAAACAAAATCTCAAGCTACGGTCTCCCCAAATTCATCTGTGCTCTTGGATTCTCAATTGCACAATCTATTTGGCTGAGTGGTAAGTATTCTTTATCAATCTTACTTTTCCCTTGTTTGTTTGATTCGATCAATACTCTGCTAATATGCTACATTTTTTTGGCTAATTATATAGGTTGTAGTTTATGGGTTAGGTTGTGTTTTCAAATCCCCTTGATAAAGGTAAATTATCTAAGATAGTTGTGAAGTGGGCTCAAGAGTTCTTTTAGGTCTACTGTTTTCGAACCCCCTGTTGCATAACACTTCATTTTGAAGCTTGTGCTCATAATAACTGGATTTGTTGGTGAACATTTACTCTGATCTTTGGTTACCAAATCAAAATAGGTTCTACACTAACTTACTTATTTAGATACATTATATATATATATATATATATCGTCATAGAATAAAACTTTTGAATCATAGTATGTCCCAATAGTAGTTATTTTATGAAGTTTTGATTAAACTAAGCTACATAAAGAAAAAGAAAAGAAGCAAGATACTACTGCAACTAAAATTTAGCGGAAACATTTGTCTTGATACTTAGTTGTAAATTTGTATAAATTATAATAATCTTTACCCTTCCCATATTTACAGAAAGAAGGATTGTAAGGAAAATGAGTTCAAATCGTCAATGGATGTACAAAAGGTTATCTGGAGGTCTATATCATCTAGAATTTGTAAGGGGTGTACAACAATTTATTGAGTTTGCCATGAATCATCCGGAAGGGAGGGATGGTGAGAGACTAAGGTTCCCGTGTAACCGAAAGAAATGTCAGAATAGAAATTTTGAAAATGTTCATACAGTCCATGCACATTTATTGAGCGATGGTTTTAAACCGGACTATCATGTATGGTACTTGCATGGAGAAAATGAGGTTAGAGGAAATATAGATCAACATGAAAGGATACCCAACTAGGATCATACAATGAATAACCCACCGGTGAATGTTGGTGCATTTGATGAGCCCGGACCATCTACTTCATACCATAGAATGGTCTATGAGGTTGCTGGTCGCTCATTCGATCAAAAAACCATACACTGGTTATAATGTCAATGGCTATAAATTGCACACTAAAAGACGCAGCTCTTCTAGAGCATCTAATAACAGCGGCGTATGCATAAAAGGAACCAACTTCAAGCAGTGCGGTGACTATGACTACTATGGTGTGCTTACTGATATCCTTGAATTGGAGTACAAGGGTAGTACGCCGATAAAGAGAACTGTTTTATTTAAGTGTGAATGGTTTGATCCCACACCAAACGTAGGAATGAAGATTCACCCGCAATTTAAACTTGTGGATGTCAACCATCGAAGGAAATTAAAAAAGTATGAACCATTTGTTTTGGCAATGCAAGCGGCTCAAGTTTATTGTGCCACTTATCCTAGCTTACGACGTGATAAGACTGACTGTGGGCTGTGTGCAAAACAAAAGCTCGGGGTATTGTGGATATGCCCCCATCTTCTTCACAATCACCTCCGGCTGATGTTGTAGAGCCATTCCAATTTGATGAAGATGGTTTAACATTTGATGTGGTACTCGACAATGACACTATTGTGCGGAATGATCCAAATGGCGAATTCATAAACTTAAGAGATGATGATGATGATTTAGCTGATGAGGTAGAATTCATGATGAATCTGAATTAGATGAAGATGGTGATAATGAGGATGAAGAGGCATATGATGCAAGTGGCAGTGAATAGAGTCAAAATCCTCCAATCTCTTCAAATAAGAGTTAGAGTGATTGAAACATAGTCTGTAAGTTATATCTATTACTAGTGGATTTTATATTTCTTGCCGGTAAAGTTCTTGTATTTTAGATCTCACCGACTTTTGATTTCTTTGTGACCAATTTAAGTATTTGTATTTAATAGTTTTCAGGTTGTCTGTTTGAAAAGTCATCCCTCACTCTCATTTTTATTAGAGAAGTAGTTGATTCTAGAACTACATTTAGAAATAGTGATGAAATAGATTTGTTCCTCTTTAAGTGTTTATATATCTATCTTCCATGTCTGGATTAACACATGAATTCCTTTAGTTTTTAGAGCCACCTTGTTATTTGGGTGATATATTAATTAATTACTTACTCGTTATAATTAGACCAGATCATGATTCATTAACTATGTTATTTCTTCATCTACTTGTAGCTTTGAAGTCGCAAATATGGCACCTAGGAGAGGTGGAGCAGGTAGATATTCTAAAAAGAGGAATGCAAATCCACTGACATCTCCTCCTATGTTGATTCCGCACCTAATCAAGCGCACACTATAACCTGAATCGTCGGACTAGAAACGCCACAATCGTCGCAGCAATAATAGATACGTACCATCATCACCTTTCCGGGCTTGACACACCTGAAGATGAAATCAGATCAAGAAGTTCTTCAAAAACAAATGATGGTACTCGTATCCTAATTGAAGTCGTCCTTTGAGGGTAAGAGTACAAGTACCATGCCATTTACATTTTTTTAGTTCATTTTTGTTTCATGCTTATATTATGGGTATCATTGCATCTTTGGAGGGAACTTCTTCTTTTTTTCCAATATGGTAGAACACTGTTTTGCAGATCAATATATGCTCATGAAGTGGTCTCCTATGGGGGAAACCTTTTATTATATTTTAAGAAGTAAGGCTGGTAGGTGTTCAAAGAATAAGGTTCTGATATGAAATTTACGATTAAGTTTGAAAATGTGATACTAGTTTCTTTTTGAACTCTAATATGAAGAAATCCATATTCTCATCCCAGATCATTTTTTTGTTAGGCGACTTCACGTACCCTTTGTCATTAAATGAGCGAGTGCTTCGACTAAAATATCCTAAACTCGCACCCCATTGACATATTTTGATTTTTTTTTTCATTTGTTTGTCATAATCATTATTTCACCAATTAAATCCTAGTTCATAGCAGCATTTGGTAACTTATTGGTTTTCCGGTATCCTCTTTCTGAATAGGAAAAAATTCACAAAAAGTTGATGGATTTAACTTATATGTAATGACGTCCACTATCATTGTGTTTTAACTTGTAGTAGCAAGTAACTTGCCTTAATATTTTGCTTATTGTGTTATCTTTTACATGATTTGATAGTAAATATTATTATGTTTATTACTTATTGAAGCCTGGAGCCAAGTAACAAAGTAGCTTGGGCAGTCACAAAAATTTTAGATGAGAAACTGGACCACGGACATAATTAGTCCATTAATCCAAAGACAAAGGACTTCTATTGGGAGGATATTAAGGTGATACTAATTATTATTTCCTGATTTCTCCTAGCAAACTTGAATTTACTATGATATAACTGTCCGTGCCAAAGATAATGATTTTCAAAATTAGGTATAAACTGTAAATCTTGTACCATCTCTTAACATTGTGGAGTTATGCTATTATATATCTTATCACGTTTCTTGTCAAACCTGAGAGTTATGCATGATGGTAAATTTTTATTGCTGAAGTTTTAAATTTAGAATTTGGACAGGTGCATGCTCCTGTAAATGTGGTGTCTTTTCTTGGTCTAGATATGTCATCTGAGAGTTGTTAAAAAATACAGAACCGAAAAAGATAACAAGAATGAAGAATCGCATCTTAGCTTCAAAGATACATTTCTACTTATAAGTTTTTAACTTTTTTGCTGGTTTGTCACTTTTTACTATATACCAATGTCTCGAAGGTGGTGTTATTGCTGTGCTGCAGTCTTATATCGATGAAGACATAAGAAGTTGCAAGTACTCAGCTGTTGTATTTGAACTTTACATATGTCATCTCGTATGCTTAAAAAGCTTTTGGCATTTTCCATGTGCTTTGTTGATCGAAAGATGAATCATTTACAGCATCGTAAGTTGGGCTTGCAATATTAATGGGAGTCTATTAGTAGTGGCTGGATAAATAAATGGAATTTCTTGGCGTATTGATGCTTTAATGAGAAGATACACAAGGTCTTGTACATGAAATCTTTCATTCACACTTTACATGGTTAAACAAAAGTAGTCGCTTCTTTAGTTATAAAAAATGAATATCCGCAAATGAGTTCGTAACATCCATCTAATTAATCTTTATCTGAACACTAAAGTATTTCCTTTATTCCATGATCCGATCCATCTTAGTTCCTCATGATATGCACACGTTAAGTTTCCCGTCGTGATTCGTTCCATGTTAAGTTGTATTAACAATAAAAACTTGAAAGATAAAGGCGCTCTTAAAACTAGTTACATGTTAACTTAATAGCATTTGTCTATTCACCTTTGTTAATCTACTTGATTATGATTGAACAGAGCTTTGTTGGGCATGGAGACTCAATAAATGAAATTAGGACGCAAGCCTTGAAACCATCTCTTGTAGTATCTCGCAAGAAAAGTATGTTCCTTAAGTATCCTTCTCTTTTCTTTCTTAACCCTTCCTCGAAAGGGAAAATTGCATTTTCCTCTAAAATGGGAAGAAAATTTTTCAACTGTTGCAAGATGTATGTGGAGTAGCAATCAATTTTGCATCTGTTTCACATGGCATATTTTAATTATCACGAGTATTCCAGGATGAATCCGTTTGCTTGTGGAATGTTCATACTGGAATATGCATTTTGGTATGTGCTAGTGCTGCGGGGGTCACCAAAATGAATTACTCAGTGTGGTAAGTTACTCGTTAGTCAGGAGGCCTCGCTCCAACGATATGGAGCTGGTGGAAAAGTAATGTCTTTCACATCCGTTGTCAAAAATACCGGGAACTAGGATTTTGAGCTTATCCGTCGGTTTATGATTTGTAGAGATTTTATCCTTCGATATATATCGCAGTTGCTAGCTGTGGAATGGATAACATCAGAAGATCTGTCAATGAAAGGTAAAATTCGTAACACTTTCCATTTTACAGATTGTTGAAATGACATATGATATACAACTAATCGACTATGTATCATCATCTACTAAAACTTTGGAGAAGAGAAAAAGGGTGTGATCTCTAGAGAACAACTTGTAATTGCACATGTTCTCAAGGCTTCTCCAGAACCTTGGATGATGCTAATGTTGTGCTTACTATATGACTTTACATTTTTGGATTTGGTGACTTGTCACCTATATACAAAAGAACTCCGAGACGACTACTGGACGTGTTGAAACTAATGACTTGCACACACAATCTACTAATGGAATACATTAACGTATTAGCAAATATTGCTATGAGGATATCTTTGTCTTCGGTTACAAGTTTTGAAATGAAGCCAATAAAGACAAAGATCCAATTGCGCTATATGTTGACACCCAATTTTGTCCCTCCTTTATTCTAATTTATTTCCTCGGCTTCTAAATTTATTAACGATCTAAATATTTTATTTTCGCTACTATTTTTACTGCTATTAATATCATTACTTTCACCTTCACTATTTTCTATCAACATTACTTTCGTTACTTTATCACAAATTTTAAATGATTCGTCATCGTTTCATTTTCGAATTTTGTACTCGTTAAATTAATTATACTTTATTAAATCTTTACTTTCTACATACTAATTATTAATTGTCTTCATTGTACTAGTTGTTAAATTAGAAACCCAAAAAGGAATTAAATTGAGGGAGAAAGGCCACAAAATTTCAGCCAAACAAGCAGCCCAATTTTCGGCCAAGAATAGAGCCCAAACGAATTAATTAACAGCCCACAATTCTAATACCCGACCCAACCAGCCCACGACCCGATCCGGCCCAGCTCTTCTTCTTCATTCCTAAACCTAACACCAGCCGCACCTCTTCCATTCCTCTTTCTCTCTCCTTCGTCTCTATCTCCTTCACTCTCTCTCTCTCTCTACTAGGGTTTTACCCTTACGCCGCCGCATGCCACCCCGTCGTTCTCCCCTGCCTCATATCCCTCATCTTTCCTTTTTCGAACAGAGTCCATGCTTCCTTTCAACGATGGCAGACCCAACAAGCCCTTTTCCGTGCAATCTCGCTTCCTCGTCTCTTCCTCTCCATTTTCAAGAAAAATCAGTCCCCTTTATCCTCACGCGTACTTTGACCACCCCATTTTCGTGTAAACCTCCTTAGACTTATCCTGCCGTATCAAAACCAGATGAATCCAAAACAGAGCAGTCGAATTCAACTAAGTTTCTTACTTTTCGGTAATGCCCGAACCATCACGCAAGATCGACAGTTTGCTCCACTTCTCAAACGTTCGGATTTAAAATGCCTGTGATTCTATTTCAAAATCTCACTTTCAAAATCCCGCCCAAAAAACGAGAGACAAACCCTAACTTTTCCTATAAATACTCACTTCGTTACCCACTAAGAAAAATTCCTGGAGCCGCCTGGAAAACTCTAAAACATTTACATTTTTTTAGTCACTATATCTGAATAAAAAAGGGGGACAGATTGGGGAGAAACGAGTATTTTCGTCTTGAGCTTTCTTTTAATCTAGCCGGAATCCTTGCTTACATCTGAAATTCTGGAGACAAACGGAATTTCTCTTCTTTTTAAATAAGAGTATACTATTTCTGTTGATGTCGAGACTTTCGATTTGAAAGATTTTTTGAGTTTGAGTTCGTCATGTTCGAACGTAGATCCGAGACTCATACCCCGTTCACTGCACTACCAACAGGTAAAATCTGATGCTACTTTGATTTATCGTCTCTATTAAAATATGTTAGCATAGAAAAATCATGTTTTAATGTCTGTCATACATGCTGCGGATTCGGAAAAATGTTTGCACTTCCCGTTTCGTGTACTGTTGTGGGACGTTGACGTAATGATGAAGGCAGGGACACGAGGTTCATGTCCTGTTTGCCATTTGATATCCGAATATATTTTATGAAGGTTTCATAAATTAAATCATGTTAACTCGTTTCTATTGCGCATTATGGACCATACTT
Organism: Lycium ferocissimum; assembly: GCF_029784015.1. Taxonomy (NCBI): domain Eukaryota; kingdom Viridiplantae; phylum Streptophyta; class Magnoliopsida; order Solanales; family Solanaceae; genus Lycium; species Lycium ferocissimum. Next base: position 47 of record NW_026714930.1, on the reverse strand, counting down.
GTTGTTTTGTTATCGACTAAGAAAGCTTACCCCCTTCGACAAAAAAT
>NW_026714929.1:0-21397 GCF_029784015.1 Lycium ferocissimum | reverse complement strand
GGGACGTGATGGGCACCCGACCCCATACCCGGAGCCGAGCGAACCCACAGACTCCTATCGCACACATAATTTTTTTTTTCAAAACTCAATACTGAAAAATTATAAAATACATAATGAGGCTTACAAACTTGACAAAATCCGTAATTACACAAAATTCATTACATAACACACATCGACATGTCGGTATGGTGGGCCGCCGACAGACCGACACATCATACCCACAACACACCGCAAAGTCTCTAGTACCATCCGTAAGACATAACGTACATACTCGACTCGGCCACGGTGCTCAAGGAAGGAATTGGAGCTCATCGGTCATACCGGAACATCTTCGACTCATCTATGGGTACTGCGCGGCATGAAACGCGGCCCCCCCGAAGAACGGGGGTCGGTACGAAAAATACCGAGTATGTAAAGCCGTAAAAACTATAAACGTAACATAACCAAAATTAGAGTACGAAATACGGCCAGCATTTAACTATAATCGGACTCGGAAAAATAAATCGTAGCGTACAAGACCTTAGTTGTATCCGTAAGTACGGGAGCATAACGGACAAAATCGTATACGCAGTCGGAAGTACGGAAGGCATACGGACGTACGGACGTCCCGTAATCGGAGCAGACGTACAGAGTATATCAGACGGATTGTAAACAGAGCAGACGTACAAAGGTATACAGACGGAACCAGAATCAGAATCGGGATACAGAGTGAGCGTAATGTCAGACACAGATCATATGTACCGATACAAACCATGCAGAACGTACAGAATGTCCGAGGCAACTCATACGTACGGACACGGTCGTACGGCACATACGAAGATACGGAGACGAATCGTACATGCGATACGGATCATACGGACGTGCCGAATATTGTGACAAATCGTATTCGTATGCGAACGAACGTACAGAGTACTGAAACAGATCATATCCATATGCAGATAACAGATCCCGGCCCTCTTTGAGGGACGCGGTAACAGAATCAGAACCATATATCAGGAATGCACATAATCAGAACGCCGTAGCGTACATATCGAACCGGCCCTCCCGGTGGTGGCGCGGTAACGAACCCGGCCTACTAGTACGGGACGCGGTGAACGGACAAATTAAATGCCATCCCGGCCACCACCCCATACATCAAATCATAATCATAAAACGAACCCGGCCCGCCTATGAGGGACGCGGTGGTGCAATGCGAGAGGCACGATAACGAACTGGCCGGGACGCGGTGAGCGGACATAACAGATGCGTGCGAGGTAGTGCGCACGATAACATATCGAACACGGCCCGGGACGCGGTGAAAGATACATTGAGCCTTGCACGAGCGAGCAGTGCGTGAAACATATGCATATAAATCAAGACTCGACAAACGAATATTCTTATCGATACCCGAGGCTCGGCGGGAATTTCGCATCAATCCTTACGGACGTTGCGGTTGTGTCGAACGCCGGGACGTATCGATCGGTGGTCAAAGCATATCATATCGAACGGACTTTCAAGCGCAAAATCCGAGATCATTTACGTGTAAGGTACGTTTAATCATACGGAACTTTCGGGGAACGAACGATAATCATATCAAATGCCATACGGACGTACATAAGGGAGGGTCGAAATCGTGGGCCCACTTTGAATCAAAATCGAGATAACATACCGAAGTTAGGGTGTTCGTACTTACGAACTCTTTTAATTACGAACCTTCTTGTACTTACTCATTTATCGGACATACACGACTTAGTGATACTTACATGCTTACTTATGACATAAATCGAATCATAAACGGACTCGAAATCGGGAGCGAATTACCCCAAGTACACATTATATTACAACTTATTAGCTCTAGGACATGCCATAAAAGAAAAGTAAGCCTCACATACTGTGCCGCCTTGCTAGCTACACTTGTTCACCCCGCTTGCTTATCTACATTTCAAAGGATCCATATGATCATTAGATTCATCGACTTGTTTTCGCCTTAATTTTCCATGCAAGTTCACTTATAAGCTACCGAAATTTCGTGACATTTCCTCTGTAAATACGACATCCCGAGATTCTCACTCCGCTAACTTTAATCAACAACCATCCGGGAATTCAACCCGGCCAAACTATCATCAAAAATGCCAATATTCAACCCAAAATACATTCTAACATTCCCAATCTTTTTCTTACAATTCCATGACACACTACTTACATTCAATTAAATTCCAATGCTCACATATTCCTTACTAATCCGCAACCATTTATACACGATTTAAGAACATTCCAAGCAATCCACACAATATTCAAACAATTCATTTACTTTCATTTTACCACAACTTACCAAATATGATCATTTTCGGCCACAACCATAACACACACACTTTTCATGAATTTTCATCTATTTCATGACATTACACGACAACACAAAACCAAGCAAAATCATTTCATCACACCTACACCTCACTACCTCTATTCGGCCAACTCCACTCACCACGGTTACAACACCAACATGCACGGCTACAACACCACATCAATATTTCCACAATTTCATTAGTTCCAACACATTACAACAACAACCAAATACAACACAACACACACACACATGCACGGCCACCACTACTACTTCACACATAACACCATATTTTCATAAACTTCTTTCATTTCTACATCTCGCAACATCTACAAATCATACACAACACATAAAAAAAATGAGATGAACCTTACCTTTCCTTCCTCTTATCCCCACGGCTAGCTTGCCCTTTTACCAAACGAACAATCTTCTTGTCTCCACAACTATTCCATGTCGACGAGGGCCTTCCGATTAGCATGAAAACATAAAGAAACAAATTTTCCGGGACCAAATTGGAGGGGCTGGTTTCGGCCAGCCCCCTTGGCCGTTCTCCTCTCCTTCTTTTTTTTGTTTTTCTCTTCTTTCTTTCTTTCCCTTCTCTTAATTAAAAGATGACAACTTATATATATATATATATGTAGCAAGCATGTGAGGGGCACATGCCCCTCTCTAGAATTTTCCTTCTTTTTCCTTTTATTTATTTATTCTAGAATTTTCTTGAAATCTTGACAAAGATGACTTAATTGTCATCTTTTTTTTTTTTTCTTCACGTGGCCAATATGGCCCTTTATGGAATTTTCTTGAATTTCCGTGAAATGACCATTTTGCCCCTAGCCTTTTCAAAATTACCATAATGCCATTTTGCAAATTTCCCTTTTTGCCCTCAGTCTTCCTCAATATTTCCACACTAATAATATTTTCCAATGACTTACACATTACGACGGAACCGAAAAATGATCTTAGCCTAAACTTTCCGCCATTGTCTCGAAGCATCCGAAAGTGCAAAATGCGAGGTGTAACAGATCAATATCATTAAATTACATAAATGTCATCATTAGCTTCTTAGGGGCATCATATCATAGGCTATAGCATTTCTAGACTTTAGTTTGCTATCATCATTTTCATATTCATCTTATATTTCTTATCTCGTATAGCTATTCATGAGAGAGGACTCTTAACTTTCTTGGAGATGGAACATTCATAGTAAAAGAAAATTCATGTCATAGGACTCATGCCTTAGAAGGAAAGGGATTAGCCTCACATACCTTTGCCGCTTAACTATTCTAGTGCTCGGTTAAGTAAGCTCCTTGAATGCACTCATTTACCTTGATGGAATTCGTATCGTCATTAGCTGTAAAATCGTGAAAACATACTTAGTAAAGCTATAGAAATTTGGGCAGCGCTTCCTTTGTTTATACTACTTTCCGCCATATTCCATATCAACTCCCAACATTCATCATAATCATCACAATGTGATTAACAACAATCATCATTCATTCATATGATTCGCATTTCATAATTCACCTCAATTTCCCATAATCATGACTAAAAATCCATCGTCATATTCTTTTGTATCCAACACTCATTTCATGTCTATAGGTCATTTATAACACATTTATATCACAACCCAACAACATTCATGGTTCAATTCCAACTATGTCTCAAACGTCACTATTCATCATTCATAACCCATTTTGTTATTCTCTTTTAATGACCAAGTGTTTCAACTCCTATATACCTTAAACAACATATAAATATCATGAATCTTACCTTAGATATTTTAGGAACAAGCCTTGGTTGCTAATACTCCTCTTTGAGCAAAACCCTAGTTTTTCTCCATTTGGATTTCTTGACTCGGATGATCTTTGATGATTCCCTTTACTCTTGATTCACTTATTTGATGTTGTTGATCCTCAAATATCCTTGAAAACTTGTGTAATAATTGTAGAGAGAGATTCTAGAGAGAAGTGGTGTAGTGTAGAAATGAAATAAAATAAGTCTTGGTCCTCATATTTAATGAATTCGAAATCTGTGCTGAGGTGAATAGTGGTCATCCATGGAGGTTTACGGTCGGTATTCCACTTTACTGACTGTCCCTCGTGGTCATATGTTATATCCGGCATTTTTGCGTATTTGGAAATAACCTTGACTTGCAAGGAATAAGGTCAAGTTTGGATTTTTTTTTCTTAGTATGTGTATGCCGGTTATGGAAGTTTGAATGCGGAAACATTGGAGAAGGCCTAAGGGCAAAATTGGAATTTTGGAAATTAGTTTCGGGAATTACAAAACAAGATTTTAACCAATTGGGCTTGGATGAAAAAAAAAAAGAAGAGAAAATGAAGCCCAATTCTAGAGGGGTTTGGCCGGCCATCATAAGGCCCAAACCCATGGATTTTAATTAATCCATGTGCTAAATATGATAAAGAGGGTTATATATTTCACCTCTATCCAAAGAAGCTTCAAGAAATCAAAAGAAATTGAGAGAAAAAGAGAAAGAGAGGCACGGCCAAGTGGAAAAAAAAAAAAAAAGAGAGAAAAATTTCTTGGAGCTCAATTCCTTGGTTTAAAAATCCATCTCTTTTGGAATTACTACTAAGTGCAAGATTCTCTTCAAGATGATATAATTATTTTGGCAAAAGGTGACCTTGGTGACAAGGAGAATTTATTGGAAAAAGGTAAGAATTTCATGTTTTCTTTCATGTTATGGAAGATTTACGAATATTAGAATAAGTGGAATTGCATGGAAATCATGGAATTGTGACTTGTGTGTGTGTTTGTGTGTGACCGTGGGATGTAGTAGGGTGGAGGAAAATGGTTGAACTTGTTTAGTATGTTGATTATGTTGTTATAGTCTTATGAAGTATATGAAGAGTATGAAAAATTTGTGTGTTGTGAATATGGGTGTGTAGGCCGTGTGTATCAAGATGAAGGAGAGGATATGAATCAAATTATTTAGCATGTTAATTGTGTTGTTGGAGTCTTGTGATGAAAATGGAAGGTTAATGGTTCTTGTCGTCATGAAAAATATGTTGTAAGGTTGTTGTCGGAAAATATGCAACTTTATTGCAGTTTATGTAAATGTGGAAATGAAGGTAGTAAGGTGAAAATTATCATGATTATGGATGAAATTGGAAGATGGAAACATGCTATGAATATGTATGTTAAAGATTAAAACTTTTAGATGCATTATGGCTTTGATGGAAAATTTGTATATTTTGTATACTTTGTGAATATTTTGTAGAAATGGTGAAATGCCTCCGAATTGTATTTGAACGGTTTTGGATTAGTAAATAAATATGAGAACGTTGATATTGGATGGAAAGCGTGAAGTTGGAATGATAGTTAATGCTTTGTGTAGAAAGAAAGACTATTTATGTTAATATGTGTTTTGTAGCGACTATTGGTGTTAGTGATATTGTTGATGTTGTTGTTGGGTTGGTTGTTGTCATTTAAGTCGAGTTTAATTCTCGGGGATGTTGGATCTATAGGGGAGATGCTGCCCAAAATTTTGTAGACAAATGAGGGCTAAGAATAATCTCCCAAAGGCATATGATTTACATTTGGTAACTTTGACCATTTGCAGATTTTGGACGAAACGGAGTTTGAGTTTAAGCGAGCATAAGACGTCCGTAAGGTATGTAAAGCCTACCTTTTCTTCTTTTGGCATGTCCTAGACCTACTAGGTCGAGAACGGAACCTCGGGGATAATCCTGCTTCTAGAAATCTGAGTCTGATCTTGAGCACTATTCATTCAGCGCAATTGAATTGCAATTCTTACATTTGGTGATGAGTATGCTTAAACCTTCGTAACTTTCGTAAATGAATCCGAATCGTTCCGAAACTTTTATAGTTAACCTTATGGAGCCTAATGTTTGTGATTTCTGTCCGCCGCCTCGACTTGATCCGAGGTGGGCCCGCAAGTCCCGAGACCTCCCTTATTTGGTTGGTCTGACTCATTTCCGTTTGATATGAAAGGAAGTGTTTGCTTATGACTCTAAGGTCCGTTTGAAATGTCTTATAATGTTATTTGAACGCTCACCACTATGAATGATGCTATATTTTCCAAGAATAACCTACGATATGTTTTTCGAAAAATTGTTAACTAAATGTCCGTAACTTTGATATATTAGTTCTGATTAACTCGATACTCATTTTAAGCCTTCTGAGGCTAATGTAAAGGTATATGAAATTATGTGTCGAGTCTTGGAATTTACTTTTAATATGCATATGGTTTCTGCACTACTCTGCTCGTGCCAATGGTTATGATTTCGTTCGCCGGTACCCGGGCCGGTTTTGTGATCGTGCGCATTATGACACATTCGGCAGTATGATGTGTTACGGTTTCCGAGACCTCGCCATAGGGCCGGTTACCGTTTATGGTGTTATGATGTGATATGGCATCGATGCATTCGATGATTTGATGTGTGTGTGATGTTGTGATGTGTTCGGAGTTTGTACGGAGATTTGAAAACTTCTGGAGTATGATGTGTTGTGGCACCAGCGTCAGGGGGTGACCACGTTCCTGAGCCCTATGCATGATTTTTATTTGCATTCTGTACATTTGCATTCCGCACAGGTTTGATCTGTTACTTCTGTATTTGTTCTGTATCTTCTGACTCCAGCCATGATTTGGATTACTGTACCTCCTGCTTTACATACTCAGTACTTCTTTCGTACTGACCCCCTTTCTTCGGGGGCTGCGTTTCATGCCCGCAGGTACAGACGCTCGGTTGGGTGATCCCCCGGTTTAGGCTACACATTCTGCTATTTTGGAGTGCTCCCCTCGATCCGGAGCCCACACTTGGTATATATTTGTTTTGTTATGTATATTCTGTACATTTGTGACTGTTTGGGTACGGCGGGTGTTACATTCCGTATTTTGTACCCCCGGGTAAGTCAAAGCAAGTGACACAAGTTGCATATGGAAAATTGTAAAGTTGGAATATTAAGGAGGAGCCGGGGGTAAAAAGGTAAATTTGCAAAATGACTCATGGAAATATGGCGAAAGGTGGGGGCAAATTTGGAACTAAGGAAAATATTTTTCATGAAATAAGAGAAATATGCTAGAATTTTCAAGAAAGGGGGGCCACTTGGCAGTGGGCCCCACCTTCAAAATGTGGCCAAATAAAATCAAGCCAAGCTAGGGAAACATGCTTAATTTCCATTGGAAGGGACTATATATATATATAGGGAAAGATGATTAATTCATCTTAATTCCTAGAGTTTTCAAGAAAAGAAGGAGAAAAACTCCAAGGCCATTCGGCCAAAGAGCAATTTCAAGAAAAAGTTGGCAAAAATTTCTTCAAAAATTTCTTTCCTACTAATTGAGGGTCTCTAGTAAGTTGGAGTGTTCATTGGAACAAGAAAGATTCATATTCTTGCAAGTTGGAAGCTTTAGTCAAGTGAAGGGTTAGAGGAAGAAGGTAAGAATTCATTTCCTTTTTATATGTTATGGATGTTGTGCATGTTGTAGTATACAAAAAGAAGTTAAATTCATGAGAAATATGAAAAAAGGAGGTGGTGGCCGTGCATGTATATACATGTGTGTGTGTGTGGAAATTATGTGCCAATTATTTTATTTAGTGTTTGGTTGCTATCGTTATGGAGGCTATGTTAATAATGAAAGTTGAATGATTTTGGAGAAGTTGTAGTCATGTGTGCATGATGTGGGCCGTGGTTGTGATGTAGTTTGGAAGACAATGAGTAAATTTTATTTTGTGTTTTGGTCGTTGTTGTGTTGTGGATTCTATATTGCCTCTAAAAGCTTAATAATTTTTAGTGAAATGGTAGAGGTTGGAGAATTGTTGTTGAAGTTTATGTAAGTTGAATATTTTGTTCTTACATGTATGGAAGGCAATGATATTGGTATGGCGTCGTTGGAATATATATTAGAAGGTTGTTATTGTCTTTATTGGAGTTGGAAGGTTCGAGAGAAGTAGTAAGTCGATTGAGTTGTTATAATATATCTTGGAATGAAATTGGAAGATGTGGGTAAGTAGTATGTTGATGGTATTGTTGGAATATTATGTGAATTATATTGTATTGAATTATATTGAATTGTATGGAATTGAATTGAATTGCATTGAAAAGAATTGAATTGAGTTGAATTAAATACAAGTGGTTTGTTGGCATTGTTGGTTGTTAGTTTGGCCGGGTTGAATTCCCGGATTGTTGTTGATTGAGATTGGCCAAGTTGAACTTGGTGGAATGGAGTATTTATAGGGGAGGTCTTCTGCCGGGAATTTCGGTAGCCAAGTATTATTTTAAGAATTCAATTCTAAAGGCACTAATCATGTTTGGTAAACATGACCAATTTGTAGATTTTGGCGAACTTGGAGCTTGAGTTTGGAGACACGAACGACGCGTAAAAAGGTATGTGAAGCCTACCTCTCCTTCATTTGGCATGTCCTAGTTAGTATAAGTTGAAATCCGACCCTCGGGAAAAGTCCTACCCCTCGGAAAACGACACCTAAATTTATTCACTATTCATTCAATAGAATTGAATCCACGGCTTATTGCTTTAAAGAAAGAAGTGTTCAAACATCCGAAACCTTTGGAAATGAAATTGAAATGCCTTGAAACCTTCGTGAATGACCCCAATGGTACATGATGACCGTGTTTTTATGTTTGTCACTTGAGTCTCGATATACGTGTATATCGGTTCCCTTTACTTCTTTTATAGAAACTTTATAATCTTTGTCTTATGTTTTCTTGTGGTGTTGCTATTCATTGATAGTCTCGCCTTATAATGGTTGTTCAACTTGAGGTGGGACGAAGCGACCGTGGTTATTCCATAAGGTAGTCGGGGTTACTGAGCCTTACGTCACCCAGATAGACACATGACCTTCTTTGGGTTCTCATGCATGCCGCTTATATGATATGTATATGACATGTATATGATATGTATATGAAAATGGGGAATTTTTGGGGAATGGATACATGTTGCGCTATAGACGCCTTTGCCACACAGTCCCGGGCGTAATTCCATCCCGAACGCGGGACACATGTGGGAGAGCCGACGTATTTCGGCGACATGACTTGTTATTTTCACATGTATATGACACGAAATGTTTTGAACAAAAGTATATAATAAGCAAGCATGACATCACTTTGAAAGGCACTCACGAATACGTATTATCCTTTTATCTCGTTATATGACCTTTGGTCTCACATGTATGTTATTGCTCGCATGTTACATGCTCCATCATATTATTTTCATGGCTTACATACTCGGTACATTAATCGTTCGTGCGGCCCCTTTTCTTGGGGGGGGGTGCGTCTCATGCCACGCGGTAGACGGGTTGACGGGCTCGACTCACAGGAGCTTTTCGGTACACATCGAGAGACGCTCCGGTTGTTCGGGAGCTACTTGTCTTGGGTACTACTCTTATGTATATATTTGAACTCGGCAAAGTCGGCCACTTGTAATCACATGTGTTTTGTTTAGAGGCTCGTAGACGGATATGTACGGTCGGATGTTTTACTGACCTAGTTGTTTTTGTCGCCGTGTGATATGTCGGTACGATTGATTGCTACTACTCGTGTATATGTATGCTATTATCGGCGATGTTATGGGAAAAAAAATGCCAGTGTTCATACGGCCCACTTAGTAACAAGAACAAGACCTATGACAGGGGGTGCCGTACAAGTATCGGGTACTCGTCACGGCCCCTAGTTGGGTCGTGACACGGGGAGACCTCGTCCGTCGTATGTTGGTGTGTTGTTTGTACGTAGAGGACAGTAGTCACGTTGTGGGTCACGGGTCGGATGCATTCGAATGTGATTCGTTTTGCGTCCTTAAGCGGCCCGTATGTTACTATGGCCGATATAGCCCATATGTTTGTATGTATGTGTGTGTGTACGGGGCGTGTGCATTCCGCCGGTTTGATTGTGATCGACGATTACGCACGGGCGACCGCCAGGACAAAGACGTTCGATTCGCATGTTTGTACGACGTCTGCTATCAGCTATCGGTACGAATAATGTCTGTTGAATCTGGATATGTCCTAGTATGACAATTCGGTTCGTAAGTTTGTTTGGATGCCTAAGTAGGGCACCAGTCACGGCCCACGGGGCTGGGTCGTGACAAAAGTGGTATCGGGCGGTTTGTCCTTGGAGTGTCTACATGTGCCGTGTCTCGTAGAGTCTTGTTTATCGGTGTGTTGTGCACCACATCTATAAACGGAGGCTACGGGACATTTAGGATGTTTCCCTTTCTTTGGATCTTAGATCGTGCGATAGAGGCGTAAGCTATTAAGATGACTTCTTTTACGATCGATTGTTGTATTTTTTCGGTGATGCCTCGAAGAAGGCAACGCCGCTTGAAGGGCAAGGCTGTCACGACCCAACTCCGTAGGCCGCGACTCGTGCGGGGTGGACACTTTCGTACGTACCCGTATCCCGCGTTTAGCATAATAGCAACATAAGCATGTATAACAACTAAAGGATGTCATCAACGACGCACAAAGTGAGTATGTCGCACGAAGACGTCGGGCCATCACAAAATAGATACACAACCCCAACGTACACAAGCTCACCGAACATATATACGAACCCACTATACATGTCTACGGAGTGAAAACATAAACATATGACGGGACGGGGCCCCGCCGGCCCCACGAAATCGGTATACGTACATAAACGAGAAAAAGACTATGCCAAAAGTGCAAGCTCCGAACAAAGGAGTGCGACGGATAATTTGGTAGATAGCCTAAGCGGGCGGATCGCAAAGCGTGTGTCGGTACACTGCGGGCATGAAACGCGACCCCGAAGAGGGGGTCGGTACGGAAAAATGTCTTGAATATGTAAAAGAGGAGATAATAAACAAATTAAGAACGGAAACGAGGTTATGCGAGAACATACGAGATACATAAGTAGTCGAAAGCATATCGAAATCATAAGTAATATATACGCGAAAACATATGCCAGAACCGGTCCTGTTAGGGACTCGGCGATCGAAACGTGGTCGCCCCCGACATCGGCACCACAAATCACAACGAGATCATATCATAATAGATGGCCATATCGGATCGGGAATCAATAAGTATCAACATAAGCGTACATGGCACATCATACTCCACAACCCATGTACGTATTATACACCTTGCTCGCACCGGAGCACGGCGAACAATGCGAAGAAATACGCTTGAAAACATATCTGGCCGGGCTCGGTGTGGGAAACATTGAGGCATCCACGAATGGAGTAGTGAGAGACTAAATGCAATAAAATACCATATAGATTTTCGGAGACTCAATGAAGCATAGCGAATAACAAATCAAGCAAAGGAATCGAACGGAATTATGTGAAGTGAATTTCGGATGTCATAATGGATTACGGAGAAATACCCTTTCTACGATAATTTTCATGTTCCAAAATAGTTTATAAGACTTAAGGACATATTTAAAACAATTCTTATTTAGTAGTCAGAAGGATAGTAAAACAGATTCATGTTATATGCTCAAAACAAGACAATAGTAAAATGAGCGACAAAGCGGGAATAATGGGCCATACCTCGAGTCAGATCGAGTGACGGACGCAAATTATGTATCTTAAGTCTATAGAATCAACCATGGAGGTCCTAGGGGCATTCCTTAACTTTCTAGGCCATTTGTGAAAGTTTACACAATCCTACGGAACAAAACATACTTAAAGGATTCAATTATTGAATGAAAAAGGAACGTTTTCAACCGCGGATTCCGATGAACGAATACTTTCAAGGCGCCAATCCGACCCTAGTACACTTAGATCATGCCAAGAGAGAAATAGGAAGGCTTTACATACCTTTTGGGCCTCTTACGCTCTCCAAAACTCACTTCCGTTTCGTCAAAAATACGCAAATGGTCACATTGACCAGTTACTATTCATGAGACCTATAATTTCCAAACTTAACCAATATTGTTCTATAAAAATTTGGGCAGCATCTCCCCTATACATATAGCATCCCCGAGATTCAACTCGGCTCAAATATCAACCACAACTCAACCAACAACATTAATCCACAACTAGAATCACTTATGATCATAAGGAGTCTTCTCTACACAAAGTGACAACTTCCAAACTAATTTCACATTTCCAAACCAATATCAATATTTTCATCTTCGTTAACCATCAAGATCATTTTAACATCATTCGGAGGCATTACATATAAGTTTTCATATTAATTGCAAGATATGCAAACTTTCCACCGAAACCATAATTCATCCGAAACTTCCATTCTTCGACGAACATATTCATAACACATAATCATCTCTCTCAAATTCATTAACAACAATCATAATTAGCACTTAAACAATGCATTTCCATAATCACATATCAACTACGTTAGAATGCATATACTTTCCTACAATAACATATATGCAATTCTAATGCCAAACTTAAATCGTTAAGTCTCCATTTACATTATAAGAATCTCAACGATGCAACTAACATATTAAACAAAATAAATTCAACATGGGTTTACCACCTATACATGGCACGACCAACATGCATTTTTCCATTCCAATTCATTTTCATTCAACTTTCACTTCCAATACTAATTTCACAATAACCACAACCATAATACAACGTAAAATTCAATGCAATCACATTACACACTAGAACACCTACACGGCCACACCCATGCATATCCTTCCTCCATGCAAACTTCCATATTTCTTTATACTCTACTCATTTGCATACACTACAACACATTCAAGCCTTCATAACATAATTGGAAGGAAAGAATTCTTACCTTTCTCTTCAAACTTCTTCACCTAGCCAAGTTGCCCAAACAAAGAAACCAAGGCTTAATCTTCCGAACCAACTACGCCAAGTCGAAAAGGGACCTCAAATTAGTATGAAAATGTTATATCCCGCATTTTGTACGTCGGAATATTCTAAGACAATCGCGGGAAGCTAAGGGCAAGGCCATTTTTCGGTTTTGTTTGAATGCGCAAGTCGCTTGCAAATATTATTGTCATGGAAATTTAAGGGCAAACTTGGAATAAGGAAAATGAGAGGCCATGTGTTATTTTATATTGCAAGACATGCATATGTGGGCAAAGGTTGACTAAGTCAAGGAGTCATTCATCTTTTGCAATTTATAGAAAAATCTAGAAAAGTTGAGAGAATTCGAAGAAAAATTGGAGGGAATTAAGTGGCACATGACCAGCCATGTGCCACCCTTATATATATATGTGTGTGTGTGTGTGAGTCATGAAAGAGTAAGACAATTCATCCTAAGTTCTAGAGAAATCAAGAGAAAGAAAGGGAAAACAATAGGGAGTTCGGCCATGGAGGGGCTGGCCGAACCTTGCCCCTCAGTTTTGATCTTGGAAAAAAAATATTTTCTTCATGCCATGCTACTAATTGGAAGGCCCTCGTCGACATGGAGTAGTTGTTGGAAGAAGAAAATCATGTCGTTCTTGCAAAACTTGTCTAGGAGAAACAAGAATGAATGGAAAGGTATGGTTCAATTCTCTTTGCATGTTTTATAAATGTTTTGGACGTGTTATTATGCATGGAAATGGGTGGAAATCATGAAAATATGGGATGTTGTGTGTGTGTGGCCGAAAATATGTAGTAAGGTATAGAAGTGTAGAACTAATTTTATTTAGTGTTGGTTGATGTTGTTGTGAATGGTTTGTGCGTGTTATAGTAGGTAAACATAAATGAACTTCATGGAAATACAAAGGTGGAAGGGCAGCCGTGTAGGTGTAGTGTGTGTGTGTTATGTTGGAGTAAGGAATTAATTATGTTCAACATGTTTGTGTGTTGTTGTAATGCGTAGAAAATGAATGGAACTCATGAAATTGTATGTTTGGAGGTTAGTTGTTGACATGTATGGGCTTTTGGGGCTGATGCTAGACCAATTTTATGTAATATTTGGTTGTTGTTTATGAGTGGGGAAGAAAGAAACGTATTGTTATTATTCTTATTGATTTGGAAGGTGTTGGGCGAAGTAGTATGTTGATTGAATCGTTTTGAAAGTCATATGAATTGAATATGAATGGAATGTTGTTAGTAAGATTGTTGGCATTATTGTTGATATTGTGGCCGAGTTCCATTCTCGGATTGTTGTTGTTGATTAAAATGAGCCGAGTTGGATTTTGGGCATGGTATATTTACAGGGGAAGTGCTGCCGAAATTTCGGTAGCCAAGTTCATTTGAGAATCCAACTCTAAAGGCTTCTAATCAAGGCTTGGTAAACAGGACCAAATTGTAGATTTCGGCGGATTTGCAACGCGAATTTGGAGAGGCTGAAGGAGTGGCAAGAGGTATGTAAGGCTTCACTTTCTTTCTATGGCATGTCTTAGATGTAATAGGCCTGAATACGTGTCTCGGGGACCATTCTAATCCTAGAAATCCGAGCTTGAATTTGGCTACTATTCATTCAGTAGAATTGAACTAAATGCTTCATGAATAGTCGAAAGAATTATCTAGACACCTAGAACTTGCATGAATAGGATCCGTATGCCCTAAGACTCTTATAAGTCATGTCACGAAACGTTTTATACGTAAATTATGTACGCCGCCTCATTTGACTCGAGGTGGGCCCACTATTCCGTTCCCTCTGTTGTCCTATTGGGCTTATTTTCCATTCTATAGCTAAGAACACTTATGGACATCCTTCCGACTACTAAATAAAAGTTGTTTTTAACTAAACCCTCGACCCCAAGGTATGATTTTCTTTACTAAAAGTTTACAAGTGTTTTCCAAAATATATATTTTTTCTTTAAAAACTAAGTTTTACAATATTGCCAGTTTTTATGACCTAAACAACAACTATAATCCTATGATGACTATGAATCTATGATGTCTATGATCCTATGACGACTATGATTCTATGGGGACTATGATCCTATGGGGACTATGACTCTATGATGGCTATGGTTCTATGATGACTATGACTCTATGATGACAATGATTCTATGATGACAATGATGATGTCAGATATGCTATGTCTATGACCCGATATGCTATGACATGTTCTATGTTGATAGTCTCGCCTTATGATTATCGTTCCTTCAAGGTGAGACAAAGCGACCATGATTATTCCATAATGCGATCGGAGGTTTCCGACCTTACGTCACTCCGATAAGTACATGATTTTCTTGGGCTCTCTGCATGCTAAATATGAACATGGGTTGGGGGGATGGGATACTTGAATACTTGGAATTTGGGAAGGAAACTATGTTTCATTGCCACACAGTCGGTGGCTTATCATCCCGGACGCGGGATGCCGGGAGATTATGCGTGAGCGTACGAGTATTCGGCGATATATATATATATATATATATATATATATATAAGCATGCATGGCATACGCCCCCGGGGGCACTCGGATGCACGGGTTACTCCATACCCTATGATATATTCTATGTTTTCCATGCGATTATTACTCGTATGCTCGGGGACTTTACGTTATATGATCCCGATGTACCGATACTGACTTTACGATATATTCCATGTGTACGGGATACTCTCTTTCGCATGGTTCGTGCTTTACTTCTCTATCTTGCTGTTGTTGCACATGATCATATCTCTTTCTATGTTACCGTCATCATGCCTTATATACTCGGTACACTATTCGTCTTGACGCCTCTTCTTGTAGGCGGCGTTTCATGCCACGCGGTACCCCCAGACGAGTAGAAGTCATTATAGAAGATGTTCCAGGCAATGTTGGCAAGCTCCACTCGACTGGAGAGTTGCTTTGAGTCGGCAGTATACGTGCTATGGTCCATGACTACGGTTAGAGACTTTGCGAGACGAGTCGTGGGTACTAGAGCGTCGGCCTAAAAGCGAGCTCCACCGGTTGATGTGTTTTTATTTTACGGAGCCCTCTTATTTACAAGCTGCGTCTACTTGAGAAACAACGAAAAAGATTTTGAAAAAAAAAATTTACTATGTATTTTACTTTACTTTGTCTTATGATTCCAAGAGAACATGTGTGTAATAAGAGTCCGAGGGTTCGCTCGGCTCAATATGGGGTCGGGTGCCCATCACACCCTAGTAAAGTCGGGGTGTGACAAAGTGGTATCGAGCGAGGTCGGTCCCGAGGGTTGTCTGCAAAGTCGTGTCCGGTAGAGTCCTTTGTTTATGGGTGTGAAGCCGGCCACATCTATAAACGGGAGGCTACGGGGCATTTAGGAATGGTTGACCTTCTTTACGTCATTAGATCGTGCGATAGAGCCAAGTCATAGGAAGTAAGATTCATTATATTAATCGTTGATTCCGTGGCGCCCGATGTCGGCGGAAAAAGGCGAATGATGATATGGAAAGTCGAAAAAAGGTAAGATTGGACTGATATACTTGTTGTTACATGGAGGCGGGCGCCAAACAGGAAATAGTCGTACATGCAGGCGGAAAGTGATCATCGGGACTGGTAAAGGGTAAAACGGTCATTGTAAAAGAAAGGACGCATTACGAAAATGTCTCGGAAGTTATAAAGTTTTGATTGGCTTCAGACCGAGTAGTAAAGGCCATGTGGGAAAGTGGACACAAAAATATCAGTGTTAAGGCACCGAATTCAGCAAAGTTAGAGGGTTAAGCGTGCTCGGTGGGAGCAATTTCGGGATGGGTGACCCCACTTCAGGAAGTAAACTAAAAATTTTACAAAGTAAGATACAAGGGACAAATGAGAAGCTAAGAGTGACCTAAGGAAAACAAGAATATACGGATGGATGGAGACCTTAAGAGGACGCGTAAGATGAGGTGGATTAGTTCGGAAAAAAGACGAGAGAAGTGTGTCACAGCCCTAGAACTAGGATAGGCTTGAACAGCGTTTGGACGTATTTTGTGGGCTAGTTAGTAGTAATTGAACATATGTATATATGAAGGTGTAGGATATCCCAAACATGATTGTATCAGTGGACATGTGAATCCCAGCGACCGAAGTTACGATACAGAAGGCATTAATCGAGTAAGGGTACCGAAGTCGAGTGACGACGAGTAAATGGTACAAGTGTGGCAAAGTAAGCCGTTATTATTCTACTATAGATTGAGATTGGGAATGAGGATATGAGGCGAAGTATAAACGGATAATGGTCTAGGTACACCCCAAAAGGGGGGAAGCGGGTGAGAAAAATGTAAGGATGAGATAAAGGCAGGTTGATACGGTAGTGTGTTTAATATGAACGCTTGAGCCACGAATGAGACCTTTTTACGAGAGAATTAGTAAGGTCGGGGAAACCGACAATAAGTGGATAGAAGTCCGAGTAATGTATAAGGTAATATGAGAAGTTCGCACAAACTTTGAGTAGTGCGACATTGCGGAAAACGGACGTATACGAAGAGAAAGAGTATGACAAAGAGAATGGTATTGGATAGCTTAAGAGCTAATATGAAGGATGGGAATAACTTTGAAAAGGGAGCTTCCCCGAGGTGCTTATGAGAGCCTGTAGGACTAGTCGAACATTCGAGGACGAATGTTCCAAAGGGGGGAAGGATGTTATATCCCGCATTTTGTACGTCGGAATATTCTAAGACAATCGCGGGAAGCTAAGGGCAAGGCCATTTTTCGGTTTTGTTTGAATGCGCAAGTCGCTTGCAAATATTATTGTCATGGAAATTTAAGGGCAAACTTGGAATAAGGAAAATGAGAGGCCATGTGTTATTTTATATTGCAAGACATGCATATGTGGGCAAAGGTTGACTAAGTCAGAGTCATTCATCTTTTGCAATTTATAGAAAAATCTAGAAAAGTTGAGAGAAGTTGAAGAAAAATTGGAGGGGAAAAAAGTGGCACATGACCAGCCATGTGCCACCCTTATATATATATGTGTGTGTGTATATATATGAAAGAGTAAGACAATTCATCCTAAGTTCTAGAGAAATCAAGAGAAAGAAAGGGAAAGAAAAAATGGGGAGTTCGGCCATGGAGGGGGGGGCTGGCGCCCTCAGGTTTTGATCTTGGAAAAAAAAATATTTTCTTCATGCCATGCTACTAATTAGAAGGCCCTCGTCGACATGGAGTAGTTGTTGGAAGAAAGAAAATCATCCCCTCTCGCAAAACTTGTCTAGCCGAGAAACAAGAATGGAAAGGAAAGGTATGGTTCAATTCTCTTTTGCATGTTTTATAAATGTTTTGGACGTGTTATTATGCATGGAAATGGGTGGAAATCATGAAAGGTGGGATGTTGTGTGTGTGTGGCCGAAAATATGTAGTAAGGTATAGAAGTGTAGAACTAATTGTTATTTAGTGTTGGTTGATGTTGTTGTGAATGGTTTGTGTTGTTATAGTAGGTAAACATAAATGAACTTCATGGAAATACAAAGATGGAAGGGCAGTGTGTAGGTGTAGTGTGTGTGTGTTATGTTGGGTAAGAATTAATTATGTTCAACATGTTTGTGTGTTGTTGTAATGCGTAGAAAATGAATGAAACTCATGAAATTGTATGTTTGGAGGTTGGCCGTGTAAATTTGGTTGGGGCTGATTTAGACCAATTTTATGTAATATTTGGTTGTTGTTTATGAGTGGGGAAGAAAATGATGTTGTTATTATTCTTATTGATTTGGAAGGTGTTGGAGAAGTAGTATGTTGATTGAATCGTTTTTGAAAGTCATATGAATTGAATATGAATGGAATGTTGTTAGTAAGATTGTTGGCATTATTGTTGATATTGTGGCCGGTTCCATTCTCGGATTGTTGTTGTTGATTAAAATGAGCGAGTTGGATTTTGGGCATGGTATATTCGAAGTGCTGCCGAAATTTCGGTAGCCAAGTTCATTGAGAATCCAACTCTAAAGGCTTCTAATCAAGGCTTGGTAAACGGGACCAAATTGTAGATTTCGGCGGATTACCTGGAACGTTTGAGAGAATTTGGAGCGGCGTACAAAGCGGAAAAAGGTATGTAAGGCTTCACTTTCTTTCTATGGCATGTCTTAGATGTAATAGGCCTGAATACGTGTCTCGGGGACCATTCTAATCCCAGAAATCCGAGCTTGAATTTGGCTACTATTCATTCGATAGAATTGAACTAAATGTTCATGAATAGTCGAAAAATTATCTAGACACCTAGAACTTGTATGATAGGATCCGTATGCACCTAAGACTCTTATAAGTCATGTCACGAAACGTTTTATACGTAAATTATATGCTGGCCTCTATTTGACTCGAGGTGGGCCCACTATTCCGGATTCCCTCCTGTTGTCCTATTGGGCTTATTTTCCATTCTATAGCTAAGAACGGATCTTGGTTTCACATCCTTCCGACTACTAAATAAAAGTTGTTTTTAACTAAACCCTCGACTCAGGTATGATTTTCTTTCCTAAAAGTTTACAAATGTTTTCCAAAATATATATTTTTCTTTAAAAACTAAGTTTTACAATATTGGAATGACCTAAACAACAACTATAATCCTATGATGACTATGAATCTATGATGTCTATGATCATATGACGACTATGATTCTATGGGGGACTATGATCCTATGGGACTATGACTACATATGGCTGGTTCTATGATGACTATGACTCTATGATGACAATGATTCTATGATGACAATGATGATGTCGGATATGCTGCATGTCATATGACCAGGTATGCTATGACATGTTCTATGTTGATAGTCTCGCCTTATGATTATCGTTCCTTCAAGGTGAGACAAAAGCGACCATGATTGATTCCATAATGCGATCGGAGGTTTACAAGAGCCTTACGTCACTCCGATAAGTACATGATTTTCTTGGGCTCTGCATGCTAAATATGAACATGGGTTGGGGGGATGGGATACTTGAATACTTGGAATTCAGGAAGGAAACTATGTTTCATTGCCACAGTCGTAACTATGTCGGACGCGGGATGCCGGACGCGGGATTTATGGGCACCGGCGCAGGTATTCGAACGTATGTGGGGCGCGGCGATCTCGTGCGGCACTATGACTACGATATGACCAAATAAGCATGCATAGCATACGCCCCGGGGGCACTCGGATGCTACGGGTACTCCCTACTCTATGATATATTCTATGTTTTCCATCGGTTATTACTCGTATACTCGAGTCTGACTTTACGTTGTATGATCCCGATGTCTAGGATACAGCTTTGCATATATTCCATGTGTACGGATACTCTCTTTCACATGACGTGCTTTGCTTCTCTATGCTGTTTGTTGCACATGATCATATCTCTTTCTATGTTACCGTCTATGCCTTATACAATTTCGGTACTATTCGTCTGGCCATGCTATCTTGTGGTATTGCCGTTTCATGCGCAGTACTTGAAGACGGTAGAAGTCATTATAGAAGATGTTCTGGCAATGTTGGCAAGCTCCACTCGCCCTGGGATTCTTGATCGACCATACACGTGCTATGGTCCATGACCTCGATTAGGAACTGCGGCAGTCGATGGGTCTAGAGCGTCGGCTTAAGCAATCCCAGCGTTGATGTGTTTTATTTTACGGAGCCCTCTTATTTACAAAGTTGCGTCTACTTGAGAAACAACGAAAAGATTTTTGAAAAAAAAATTACTATGTATTTTACTTTACTTTTTGTCTTATGATTAAAGAGAACATGTGTGTACTAAGATTAAGAAGTTCAGCTCGACTCCGTATAGGGGTGAGTGCCCATCACACCTTTAGTAAAGTCGGGTGTAATGAGGAAAACCACAAGAGAACAATTTTGGAATCAAGATTTTTGGGTGACAAATTTCCCTATGGTCAGCCGAACCTCACTCCTTTCTTTCCTCTTTTTTTTTTTGTTCTTGTTCTTCTCTTGTTTCTTGAAATTTCTTGAACTCTCAACTCTTATAATTAATTAGGTGGTCACATGCACATCACATGGCCACAACATGGGGTTTAGGCCAAGCCAATATATGGCCGGCCACCCCCTTTTCTTTCGGGCCTAGTTTTCCAATTTTTGTTTTAAATTGATAATTGATCGGCTCTCGAAAATTCGCTGGACTAATTTACAAGGTTCCAAATTTACCCAACCTTCCTTAATATTTCCGCGTCATTATTTCCTTAAACATCTCATGCACACTAAGTAAAATCCAATTAAAGCCTTGTTTCTTAACATTCCATATTATTTCCAATTTTTCTCCGAGTACGCACAAAATGCGAGGTATAACATCTCCCCCTTTGTTCGTCCTCGAATGTTAAA